>NC_056745.1:195667526-195695026 GCF_019279795.1 Protopterus annectens
TTAACATATGAGTGTGATTCAGGTGATCGAATGTGCGATCACTGCACACAAAAAAAAGGTGGTACAGCTGATTAAAACTGATCGAACATTACTGGCTATTTTTTTCTGTGTGATATCGCAAATAACGGGGATAGGGGAACTTGCCCTTTCCCCAATGTACAGTGATCTCAGAGTTAGTTTGTTTTATTTATTTATTTATATTTATTTTCTGGGGTACTGCACTGATTCCCACGGACCTTTTTCAGACTTAGCCCAGGAGCGATGTCTGGACTAACTCAGAGTCACACAGGCAGTGGAGGCTGAGGGGGTATAGAGGTGCTTTCTCCCTGCAAAAAACACTGCTTTTCCTATTTATTTATTTTGATGGATGCAAGATCGAGGGGTTCTCCGCGATCATTTCAATTTCATATACATGAAGAGTATAGGAACAAGTGTCATATACTAATACACATATATATATATATATATATATATATATATATATATATATATAGATAGATAGATAGATATAAAATTGAAATCCAAAACCATTAAATCAAAAATGATCAATGCCGGAATTTAAAAAAAATGAACAAAAATAAAACTGACAAAAATGTTTCCTTTTCTGATGGTACAACAAAACCCTATTATCACATTCAGACCAAATTTGTCTGATTAGTGATAGAGTTACAAAAAGGCTTGTCCTAACATAAGAAGTTGAGGTGGTGTTAGGTGCAGAGGCATGGTAGGGGTTGAATGCATTAGTAAGGTAATACAGTGGGGAGGGCGATCATTTGTGCTGCCATTTGTCTTTGTACATTTGACGTGAGTCCTCTGTTTTGCATTCTAAACCTTGGTTTGGACTACTTTGTTGTGTATAGCTGCTTCACAATACTACTGGATATTAAAATTTTGCACACATCTGCTTATCTCTTATTTAACATTTTCACGGACCTTTTTCAGACTTAGCCCAGGAGCGATGTCTGGACTAACTCAGAGTCACACAGGCAGTGGAGGCTGAGGGGGTATAGAGGTGCTTTCTCCCTGCAAAAAACACTGCTTTTCCTATTTATTTATTTTGATGGATGCAAGATCGAGGGGTTCTCCGCGATCATTTCAATTTCATATACATGAAGAGTATAGGAACAAGTGTCATATACTAATATATATATATATATATATATATATATATATATATATATATATATATAGATAGATAGATATAAAATTGAAATCCAAAACCATTAAATCAAAAATGATCAATGCCGGAATTTAAAAAAAATGAACAAAAATAAAACTGACAAAAATGTTTCCTTTTCTGATGGTACAACAAAACCCTATTATCACATTCAGACCAAATTTGTCTGATTAGTGATAGAGTTACAAAAAGGCTTGTCCTAACATAAGAAGTTGAGGTGGTGTTAGGTGCAGAGGCAGGGTAGGGGTTGAATGCATTAGTAAGGTAATACAGTGGGGAGGGCGATCATTTGTGCTGCCATTTGTCTTTGTACATTTGACGTGAGTCCTCTGTTTTGCATTCTAAACCTTGGTTTGGACTACTTTGTTGTGTATAGCTGCTTCACAATACTACTGGATATTAAAATTTTGCACACATCTGCTTATCTCTTATTTAACATTTAAGATGTTTACTTAGTGCCTGGCATATTGTTTGTTCTGCAGCACTTGTGTGTGCCCTCAAATGTTGTCTTTGCTTGTGAGTGTCACAGCAGACTGTTGCTTTTGTGTAGTGCTCACAGACCCCAGTAAAAGAAGACTTTGTCAGGTTGCTGTTCCTTCCTTTCTTTATTATATATCAGGTTAGATTCCTAATGAATATTTTCCAGGAATGTCTTGCAAATCAACAGTTTTTCAACATCTGCACCTGGCATATCTCTCTAATGGATCCTACTAGACATTATTTCATGTGAAACTTTGTTTTCCAACTGCTACTAATTTTTATGCTGACTGGTCTGTGTTAATGCCTCTATTCATTTTAGGTGTCCCCTCTTTCAGCTGTTTCCTGAGGCTTTTAATTATAAGGGCTGTTAGGAGATATTGCCCTTATGTGATGAGGGCAGTTGTCTGTGTGATTAACAGCAGCGCTGTAACTAATGTCTTGTATAAAGGCATAGTGGCATTTTGGTTATTACTTTCTGTATTTTGGATTTGTATAATTTGTAGTATCTCTATTGAACCCTATAGGATATTAATATGCCAACATGCTGTCATGCCTGGTCATTGCTGCACACCTGTGGATGTACATGTACTGACTGAGTAGTATACATGCTTTCATCTTCATGCTCTGCCCCATTTGTACTTGTTAGAGCTCATATACTATTCACAGCATTGCCTTACTAGACAGCTAGTCTTAAGTGAATGAAGTTTCAATTCAACAAGTTAGACTTGCCAACTTGTAACTAGCTGATTGCTCTCTGGTATTAAAAATCACTGCCAGTTCAGACTTTATCACTGTCGTAGCAGAGATGCTGTGTGTCTGGGATTTTCTCCTTTTTTTTGATTGTCCAACTGTGTAGTTGTTACATTTAATTAAAGCGACGTGAAGTATGCGTGGCAGTTTACTCTATATAAAAAAAATGTTTTATTAATTTTTGCTGGGCTGATGCTCTGGCCATTTCCCTCTGTTTCCTGCTGACTGTCATGGCCTTCTTACAGTATGCCTGTTCATTTCCTAATTCTGGGGGGGTCCCAGATACTGTGGGGAGACACTTATTTGGGGGGGACCATAATATAAGCACTCAGGATTGCTTGTACACTTGCAGCCATTCTGGCTATGAGGTTGTCTTTGCTTATGAATGGACTGTCCTCACCCCTGCTTGTGCCATGATCACTTCTATCACCTCAAGGGCCTCCTATGCCCCTTTTGTCTGCATATGCATTTTCCTCCACATGCACCAACAAAGGCTATTGTCCCAGACCTCTGAAGTCACACCCATGTCTTCCCTACATCACCTCCACACATCCTGCCATTCCTCAATCATTCACCAGGGGCTTTATCAACAGTGAAGTACTGCAAGTTGTCTGGAACCCTCATCTCTCTCTCTAGGATGGACATGCTCATTTTACCTTCCTACACTATGCAAATGCCTTAACCACCAATTAGCATTGTGTCACCTTGTCTGTAGTCAAGGAGTTATTCCTCTGTGTCTCACTGGTCCAGGCTTGAACCAACTGCACCATGGTGTAGAATCTGGCCAGTGACTATATTGACCCTCACTATCTATGACTTCACCACATCTACACTTGTCATTTTCAGCTGATGCAACATCCAGCTGTGCCAGCTATTACATAGTGCATATGCTGTGACCCATTGTCTCCAAGTGTGGTTTCATGCCAGGAAAGAGCACTACAGATGCGATCTTTGCTCTGAGAGTGTTGATGGAGAAGTACAGAGAATGTTGGAAGGAGTTGCATTTTTGTTTTTTGTAGACTTAGAGAAAGCATATGACAGGGTGCCTAGAGAGGAGTTGTGGTATTGTATGAGGAAGTCAGGAGTGTCAGAAAAGTATGTAAGAGTGGTACAGGATATGTACGAGGGTAGTGTGACAGCAGTGAGGTCTGCGGTGGGAGTGACGGATGCGTTTAAGGTGGAGGTGGGGTTACATCAAGGATCAGCTCTGAGCCCTTTCTTATTTGCAATGGTGATGGACAGGTTGACAGACGAGATCAGACAGGAGTCCCCGTGGACTATGATGTTTGCAGATGACATTGTGATCTGTAGTGAGAGTAGGGAACAGGTGGAGGAGACCCTGGAGAGATGGAAATATGCTCTAGAGAGAAGAGGAATGATGGTCAGCAGGACTAAGACAGAATATATGTGTGTGAATGAGAGGGAGGATAGAGGAATGGTGAGGATGCAAGGAGTAGAGGTGGTGAAGGTGGATGAGTTTAAATACTTGGGGTCAATAGTTCAGAGTAACGGTGAGTGTGGAAGAGAGGTGAAGAAGAGAGTACAGGCAGGATGGAGTGGGTGGAGAAGAGTGTCAGGAGTGATTTGTGACAGACGAGTACCTGTAAGAGTGAAAGGGAAGGTCTACAAGAGGGTAGTGAGACCAGCTATGTTATGTGGGTTGGAGACAGTGGCACTGACAAAAAGGCAGGAGTTTGAGCTGGATGTGGCAGAATTAAAGATGTTAAGATTTGCACTGGGTGTGAAGAGGGTGGACAGGATTAGGAATAAGTATATTAGAGGGTCAGCCCAGGTTGGAAGGTTTGGAGACAAAGCCAGAGAGGAACGATTACGTTGATTTGGACATGTGCTGAGAAGGGATGCTGAGTATATTGGGAAAAAGTATGAAGCTACCAGGTAACAGGAAAAGAGGAAGGCCTAAGATAAGGTTTATGGATGTTGTGAGAGAGGACATGCAGGTGGTTGGTGTGACAGAGCAAGATGCAGAGGACAGGAAGAAATGGAAACAGGTGATCTGCTGTGGCGACCCCTAACGGGAACAGCCGAAAGAAGATGATGATGATGACATGTTACACCATGCATTAGCAGATAATATGTATTTTTTCACTCACCTGTTGCAGCAATCCTTGACAGACGCAGTCCACTCTATTATGGCAGTGTGGTGTGCGTGTGTGTGTGTGTGTGTGTGTGTGTGTGTGTGTGTGTGTGTGTGTGTGTGTGTGTGTGTGTGTGTGTGTGTGTGTGTGTGTGTGTGTGTGTGTGTGTGTGTGTGTGTGTGTGTGTGTGTGCACGTGTGTTATGCAAGCATGATGTAAAATGGCCTTGGTCTTCATTAATCAATCACCTGCTGTTTTCTTACTCCTATACCTTCTAGGTATTGTGCTATTAGCTCCTATTCAATTCTGCTTTACTTGTGCAGTCATAAATTAACTGTAAAACATTTAGAAAGCAAAAAAGAATGCGCCTGATGTTTTATTGTATTTGTTATGTCTGCAAATAAGAATCTCAATTGTAAGACGCAGTTTTGACAGTTCTGGATTATGAGGTTATTATCAAAATTTCATTCTTATACTTGTCTGCCAATATTGGTATGTCAAGAAGAACATATATTTTGCAGTTTCTATACTCATTTAAAGACAGCTGCATTCTCAACAAGGCAGATGTTGAAAGGGAAGCCTTGACATGTCTGATTATTAAAATGGTACTTTTGCATTTCTCTGATTGTACAGGCTGTCTGGCCCTGCAATGTGTCATCATATCACAAGTCAAAAACGATATGAATGACATCTCCATGCAGCACCTAAACTGCTACAGCACAGGAATGATTCAGCTAAGATCAGAGCCCACACAGTTTCTCTGTCATTATAAATACAGTATACTCTCTCTGAGTTCCCAAACAAACTTCCCACATCTCCTCTAGGCATTCTGTAATAATTTCCTGATACTAGAATTAGGATAACAGATTCTGTTTTGCACATTTGGTTCAGATTTGAAAGTACCATCAATGAGAGCGAGGAAGATAAAGAAGCTTAGCTTATAGCAAAATGCAGTGATAAATGAATACAGAATGATTAGCTGTATATAATGCTGTGTCTGGTTTGTTTTTCTGCTAGTTCGCCTCAGGTCATGCACTCTTACAGCAGTACTAAGAGACAGAAGACAATCCTCTGAGGATGCGTGCAGAAATGAACTGGAACTGTTTTGTGGCACCATATAAGAAGGAATAGAGAGAGTGGGAAAGAAGCTACTGAAGTAATTAACGCAGAATGGAAACAGGGGCAGGGGAGGGGAGCCTCCTTACTGTTCAGTTAAACAATGTGAAAGGAACCACAGTGCTTTGCAGCAAGATATTGTTGCAGGCAAACCTGAGGCAGTGTCACAGCATCACTGCTTCATTTGTCATTACTTTAAACATTTCTACAGCAACACTGGGCACTGCCATGGAGGAGACTGACATACCAGTGTCTGCAATATTTCAGTAGGCCAGTCTGCTGTGAAATTACTCTTGACTTGCAGGGATAGGTTACTGTGCGTGTGTGTGTGTGTGTGTGTGTGTGTGTGTGTGTGTGTGTGTGTGTGTGTGTGTGTGTGTGTGTGTGTGTGTGTGTGTGTGTGTGTGTGTGTGTATCAGCTGTACTTGTACAACAATGTTTGTAGTGAAACAAACTTTACGTTTCAGCTGCCGCACAGGAAAAATAATACAGCTATGTATGCAACTGTTTTACAATAGCGTGTATTTTGCCTCCCAAGTCATTTAAATGTTATATATATTCTGGGAGTGATACAGCACATGTCAGAGAGTGGAACTTGTGATATCACAAACTCTAGCTCAAATAGTATGCTTCCTGTGGACAGCAGACCTTAGTACAGGTAGATGGACACTACAATATGATCTGAAGTAGGACACAATATCAGCATAATGGCAAACACTAAGTGCACCAGTGAGGTCACACCTTTGTGGCATTACAGCAGTGTAAACATACCTGTAATGATAATGCAATCATGTTGCTGCATACAAGCTGCAGATTCTGCAAACCACAAGTACTTCCAGCAGGAATTCCCAACATGTGGGCCTTAAAGACAAAATGAAAGAATGAAAGCTTGAAGACTGAGAGTGCCAAGTCATTTAATGTCTGTGAGAAGTTAAAGCACTGCTTCTGTCTGCTGTCTGTTTTACTGCCAAATGCAGACTTACAAGAAATGCTTCAAATGATCAACTAAGGAGTCAGACAGGGAGATAAACTGTAAAACCTTTACATTTCTTTCCAGTGGCAGCTGGTGGCTTCAAAGTGTGTGTGTGGAGGGGGGGGCTGCATGAAGCAACAAGCAACTGGATGGGTGGGGCTAATCTGGATGGGGTGGGGCTCCATTTCAGCAGGTCTGTGTACACTACCTGTGATCAAACAACAGATGGGATCATTCACTTTCATCAATGAATTGCTTCAGTATGTATTCACTCTTTGCTGAACATGTACACCTTCAATATTTGACTGCACTCAACAAAATCAACCTTAGGTGAAATGGAGACCATACCACCCAACCCGGAAACATCAAAAATCTGGACAAAGGCCCATGAAAAATAGATACAAATGTGTATGCTGATTAACATAAAATTTGCATACATAATTATGTAACCCCCACCCACTCCAATTGAATTGTGGGATATCAACTTTCAAACACAGACTGAAGAACAGACAACCAAAATATGGCCCCATACCCTGTAGTAAATGGTAACCATTCTTTAATGTGTAGTGGTGGTGTTCACTGGGAAGGGAGAAGATGATGAACCTTAGGATTTTGTTTTTGGTGACTTGCAGTATGTAGGTTTTATGGTAAAAGTAAGGCATTCAATGGCAGGCAATATTCTAATTTTAGCAAAAGAATATTATAGTTTGCTAGGACCTCCAAGTCATTGTCCATGGCTACTGATCAATGCCATAGCAGCCGTAGCTATAGTTTGTGCCACCCAGGGCTGTCTGAGTTTGCCGCCCTTCCCCCCTTACAAAATCATGGTTCAAATGGAGCCTCCCCTTACACAGCCACCCCCCCCCCCCGCAGGCATTCCAATGTCCCATTTCTTGGCTATTTCACCCCATTTACCACAAACACTGTAATGTGCATACTGCTTTACTTCTACAATAATTTGGATTTAATTTAAAAGTTGTTTTACATTTTACAGCACAAACACTAATAGACATCTGCTAAAAAAGCAATGCAGTCTCACAATGAAAATAGACTTAGCATTAAAACTTCTCTGCTCTTGAAATTCACATTCATTGAAACAGCATTAAAACCCACATTCAAAGGAAATGCATCAGACCAGTGGCAGATAAAGATTACCTATGGGCTGTTTTCAAATCATAGGCCTCTTGCACACAAAACATACATGTGTTCCTTGATACACCCTCCTCATTGTATTAAATTATATTCCTTGTATAATACACTACAGTTGTTAGAGGGTATTTTAAATTTATTGCTTTTACCATTTTTCCAGTAAACAATGAAACAAAACGCATGAACCAATAATGACAAAACTGCCCAACTCAGAACATTTCCATCATAAAAATCTATTCAAACTTCTACAGTCCACCAGTATCAGTAAATATGCACAATCTCTGCAGAAGTAAAAGTCATCTAAATACTTCCACATTAAAGAGATCCGTAACTAATAAAGAGGTTGCTGCTAGCAATCAACTTTATATTTCATTGTTTCATCTACAAATAAAGTGCCTGTTGCCCTTGAGGAATAACTTGCCTATGTTACATTAAAAAATGATAAGCTAGTTATATTGCAATAGGGAATGGATAGAAAACAGATAGCAGGTTACTAGTTATTGCCACCAAAGAAGACATTCTCAGGACAGCAGCATCCACCCCTTTAAAAGTACAACACAGTACAGTATCAGTAATGCATCTACATACTGTGGGAGTAGAACCCACAGCCTTCTGCATCAAAAGCAAATATTCTCAAAAGCAAGTATTCAACCTCTTATGCCACTAACAATGCAAGCAGCACTAAACTTTTCTTCCATTGAAGTTCTCAGCTAGTCAGCTCTTTGTAAAATCCACTCAACTGTATCTCTCAACTTTACAGCACAAAAAATCTGGAAAAAGCCAAAATTTATTGGGGGGACAAAAGCCCATAAACCAGGGACACATTTTAAACATTGCTTGTATAATCTTGGCAAGTTGCTAGAATAAACATTTTTTTTCAAATTTAATTTTTATTAATTTTAATATAGATAAACAAGAAACAGAATGAATTATAACAATTTGTAACATAGATTATTGCATCAACATAAATGAAACTAGTAGTACAATTTCAAATACAGCAATGTGATAATAAACAATAACTACAATAGGCCCCCAATAAGTAGAAAGAAAAAAGACCCCAATAAGTAGGAAGAAAAAAGGGAATGGAATGTAGCCATTTATTAAGAGAAGAAATTGTAAACTCAGTATATATAGTACAGGCATAGTAAGGGGGAGTTAGGGAAATTATTTACAATATTTACAGCAAGTATGCCATTGGAAATGTAGAACAATGGGATGCCTTAGTAAATATAATTGAGTGTTAGACCATGGAGAGTGTTTGGTATTTATGAATTAATGGCTTGCATTAATAATACTGTAGTAGAGGTTAAAATTGGGAAGCCCAAGACCACCTTTTTCCTTTGGTAAAATGAGCTTCTTATAGCAAATTTGGGTTGACTTTGGGATTCAAATTAATTTAGGAAAGTGTACTTTCTATTTTACCAAAGAAGTTTTTCAGAATTTTAAAGTTTATAGAATTTAGATGGAATACATTTCTAGGTAGAATATTCATTTTTATAATGGCTTTTTTGACAATAGAGACAGACTGATATTCTTCCATCTGGTTAAGTTTTGTTCAACTTTTTCCCAGGTTTTTGCAAATTAGCCTTCATCAGATCTTTAATGTATATTTGACTGGAATTTCAGTTAAGGGGAAGTAAGGTTCAAGGTGTTTGTAGGGATTGTTAGGAAAGACAGATGATTTTGAGGGGTTCATTTTATAGTTTGCAGTGTTTGAGAAGTGGTTTACTGTGTTAAAAATGTTATGTAAATCAGTGTTTGGTAATTCAAAATATATGTTTAAATTGTCAGCAAAGGCTGAATATTTTATTTTAATGCTGTAAATTCTGTGGATGTGGTGGTACATTTTTGGGGAAATTAAGAGTAGAAGATGTTCAAGATATAGGTTGAAAAGATACTGTGAAAGGAGACAACCTTGTTTGGTTCCATTGGTTATTTTAACAGGTTGGGAGTAAGTTCTGTTTATATAGAGGGTAGTGGTAGCATTGTCAAAGAGCATTTTAATGGTGTCAATAAAGGATTTAGGAAAATTAAAGTAAGACATGGTTAAATATAAAAAATTAAGGCCGACATTTTCAAAAGATTTGGTAGCATCCAGAGTAAGGGCATAGCTTGGGTGTGCATCTTTTGCTAGTAGAGTTATTAGTGTCAAGAGTGAGAGTGTTATCACAGAGTTGTCTTTGTTGCATGAATCCAAGTTGTTTAGGGGAGATTATTGTTTTTAGGACTTTTTGAATTCTACATGCCAAAACAGAGGTTAAAATGTTATTATCTACATTTATGAGCACAATGGGTCTATAGATAAGAGGGTTAGTTTTGTCAGAGTATGGTTTTAATATGAAGATTGTTTTTGAGTTGTTGATATATTTATCAGAGATTCCATGTAGTAAAATATGGTTAAAAATTTTAAGGAGGATTTTGATTAACTGCTGGTTAAATGTTTTGTAAAATTCAGCAATAACATCATCTGAGCCTGGTGCCTTGTTTGGTTTTAGCTTTTTTATTGCCAGTTTTATTTCATCAGGTGTGAGGGGGTTAGCTAGTAGTTTATTTTGTGAGTCATCAATATGAGGAAAAGTCAGATTATTTATTTATTTTTATTTTATTTTACATTTGTTGACCGGGCTAGTCTAATTGGATATATGTCCATTTTCAGTAGAGGCCCTGGGAGAAAAGCTCCAAGTTTTAATACATAGTAAAAAAATAAGTCTACATAGAAGTTAAGACAGTCAAATCAGTAAACAGAAAAAAACTAAAAAAGATAAAATATATACATTTTTTTTTGATGAGCAGAAGAACAATATTTTAAAGGTAGCTTAGAATAAAAGAAGGATAAAGTGAGAAAGAGGTGGGGTAAAGATAGGAAAGGTATCAGAGATATAATAGGATGAGCAGAGGATTAGATTATTTTCATAGGGCTAAAAAAGTTACTTTTATGAAGGGGAGGCAAAACATACACATAAGAGAGGAAAGAAAAGAAGCTTTTGAGTACTTGTTCAAAGGGTAAGTTCCCTGTCTTAAGGAGTAGCTGTGGAACTTTAGAAAACGTTTATTGGATTATTGGGTAGAGAAAGGGGAGAGGGAAAGGGTGATAAGAGACAGAAGAGCAAGCTAGTCAGGGTTAATACAGGGGCAGAGCCATTTTTATTAAGGTATAATTTGAGATTCTACTTGAAAATAGGAAGAGAAGTCAGGGATGTGATATCAGCGGGTAATTTGTTCCAGTGTTTCCCAACTGAGTTGGAGAATATGCCATCTCCTGCAGAGTTATTAGGTGTAGTAATGTTGATCAGAAGTTTGTTAGAGGAGTGTAGATGTTTCAGGTTATAATAAGGGGTAATGAGGCTGGTGAGTATTGGAGTTTTGGTGGGTTGGTACAGGGTTTTGTGAGTTATTAGTAGTTGTTGAAGTTTAATCTGATTAGGAAGTTCGAACCAGCCAAGTTGTCTTAGATTAATGCAGTGGTGGGTTCTAAAAGGAGATCCAGTAGCAAATCTAGCAATGTTGTTGTAGGATATAACTAGTTTATTAAGGTTTTTTTTGACAGGTTGGTATAAATAGGACATGCATAGAGTAAAGCAGAGATTAGATGGGTCTTAGCTAGGGTAATTCTAGTAGCTGGGGTAAAAAATGGTTTAATTCTATATAGGGTTCCTATTTTTTTGTTCACACTTTTTATAGTAGAGTTAATGTGATTCTCAAAATTGAGTTTATTATCTATTGTAATTCCTAGTAGTTTTGTGGTGGTTTCAGGGGAAATACTAGTATTGTTGTTCGAAGTGATCGAGAAATGTAGGGGGATTTGGTTACGTGTTGGGGAGAAGAGTAGAAGTTTTGTTTTCTTAGGGTTGAGTAGGAGGCAGCATTGGGAAAACCAATGTTCAACTGTGTTAAAGGCTTTTTGTGTAAGAGACTGAAGTTCAGCATGAGAGGTAGCTGTGCAGATAATAGTGGAGTCATCTGCATATTGAATACAGTTAGAAAAAGGGATAGCTGATTGAAGGTCATTGATAAAGATGGAAAAAAGAAGTGGACCTAAGATGAAGCCTTGTGGAACGCCTAGGGAGATAGGAAGGTGGTCAGATATTGAGTTTTTCCAGACTACAGCTTGTTGACGGTTTTCGAGGTAAGATTGAAACCAAGTTAAGCTGTTAGGATCCAGTGATAGAGAATTGAGAATGTGGAGGAGCATTTTGTGATTTACCATGTCAAAGGCTTTAGATAGGTCAATGAATAGTGCAGAAGAAAGATTGTTTAAGTTGCGGTTAATGTCAATGGTGTTTGTGAAGGAGAGCAGAGCAGTGGTGGTGCTGTGGGAAGGTCTGAAGCCATGTTGACAGCTAGCTAGTAGGTTGTTTTGGAGAAGATGATTTAGGAGTTGTTTATGGATACATTTTTCTAAGATTTTGGCAATAGGGGATAATAAAGTAATGGGATGATAGATAGATCAATAGAGTTTCCCCCTTTGTGTAGTGGGATGATGTGGGATATTTTCCAGATATCAGGGACAGTTCCTTCATTGATGGATCTATTTATCAAAATAGAGCTCGGATAAGCTACAGCTTTGGTTCCTATTTGCAGAAACTCAGCAGGGAGTTTGTCTTCAGAGGGTGAAAAGGGTTTTAGTTTTTGAAGTAGTGAAGAAATATATGATGTAGGGATGGGATGGAAGTTATTTAGTATATTTTTCTATTGGTCAAGATGAGTTTGTGTTTGGAGGTTGTAAATGTCCTTATATAGTTCAGTTAAGGAGTTGATTATGTCAGAGTTATTGTAGAGAGTTTTGTCTTTGTAGATTATTTCAGATATAGTCTGTGGCCCATCTTTGATATTAAATAGTTTGGCTAATGTTCTGGAAGGAAGTTGAGCCCATTCCGAGAAACTATAGAGGAGTCTTAGCTCGAGTGTCGACTGATTATGTGTATGTAGCGTATAGAGTTTTTTTGAGTTTCCTGCATTTTTTATCTAGGGCAGGAGAGTAGTTGTTTTGAAGCATTTGTTCAGTCTCCTTAAGTTGGTTTTCAAGAGCAGTTTTTTTTTTGTTTTTGCTCATTTTTTTGTAAAAAGAAGCTTTTTGTATGAAAATGCCTCTAATAGTAGCTTTGGCAGCAGCCCATTTTATATCATATGGTATGGAGCTGCAGGAAGAGCCCTGTTCCAGTTATGAGAGAGCTAGAATAAAATGTTGTTACCACAATGCATTTCCTGAAAGATAGTAAAACTGAAACTTAAATGGTTATTATTTAGTGAATTCAGTTCTCAATATAGCTCTCAACCTTTTAGCACAAAAAAACTGGACAAAGCCAATAATGAGGGAATACAGCCCCCAAAATACGGACAAATTTCAAATATTGATCTTATAAACTTAGACAATTGCTAGAATAAAAGGTTTTGTGTTACCATGTATTTTCTGAAGAATATGAAGTCTGAAATTCCAATGCTTGTCATTAGTTAGTGAATTCAGTCCTCACTGATTTACCACAAAAATCTAGAAAACCACAGATTTTATGAGGAACAGAAGAAAAATATGAGGTAAAAATCTGGATAGTTTTCACAAGTGGTGGTGGGTAGGGAATTCAGGCTCTTGCTACCTGTAACCAAGTTACAGGGTTTGAGCCTGAGTAACTCTAGCCACCAGGTATATCTAACTGAGGCATTTTATACACACACACAAACACACACCCACACCTCTAGCCCAGCAGATGGAGCACTCACTGAGCATTGCATGCAGCAGGTACACAGCATGCTCACGGACCCTTCAAACGGATTACATACACACAGCAGGAGCATTGCAGCAGACTAAAATGCCGAGCAAAGACTTGCAGAATAAAATACATAACACACACAGCAGCTTTGTTTAAACTGAGCAGCCCAGCAGAGACTCAAGTTCAAACGAACACACTTCCTAGTTTGTTCAAACGGAGTATACTTACTTCATTCCTAGTTTGCATCAGAATAATACACAGCAGCAGCCCACCATGGAGCAGAAATGTAACTGGACTTCAAAAGGACCATTGCAGCAGGATAAATTAAATAAAAACACAGCAGCAGGCAGCCCAGCAAAAACACACACAAGACTTTACATGGTTTGTTCAAATGAAAGTTTGTTCAATTATTGAAAGCACTGCAGCAAGCTCAAACGGACACCTTGCAGTAGAATAAATTAAATACACAGTCCGTTCACCTTGCATTAGGATAAATTAAAAACATGATTTCAGCAAAATATCACACACAGGCAGCAATAATTGTTCTGAGTTTGTTCAAATGGACTTTACACAGTTCACGGACTTAATAAACAGTTCTTTCTGAATGGAGCGAGGGACACAACAAACACAACAGAGATAATGGAAGAATTTGAATGGAGTTTTACACATTTCTTCTTTTCTTACCTCCTGAAGACTGACTATGCATATTCCTGTTCAAAACAGTTCAAACTAAATCTCTGAGAACAGGAAGTAGCTGATGGCATCACGCATGCGTGGTGATGTCAGCCATAAATTTAAAGTTATAATGAAAATAAATAAATAAATAAATGAAAATCAGGAATTAAAGGGGGCCACTTGGGAATTCGTTTCACCCCAAATGTTTGCCCTCAAAACTGGTAAATACCAAGGAATTCGGTATGGTTGAAAGGTATGATGGAGACCTAGACAAAAGACTTCATGGGCCTCTGTTGGACAATCATTTCCCTGTTCCTCTCACAGTGCACCTCTTCTGGTTTTACCATCAACCATGTCCTCACATCATCCAGATAGACTACTTCTTTCTTGTTTTTTTTTTCACACTTTGTCTTACTTTTAAGCTCCCTTCATGCTGTCATACTTAACTGGCCAAAACTCAACTGTATGAAGTTTGGAGGAAGCAATTGAAATAAGCTGGGGGTGTGAGGGCCTCCAGAAGTCATGGGGTTCTAGATGTTACAACATGCATCTTAAAGCCTTTTTTAATTGCTTTTTATTTTAATGACAGCCTGAACAAAAAAGAAACCATGAGTAAGTAGAGAAATTTAATCTCATATTTAATTTCAAGGAAAAATATGTTGTGTCTAAAGCTTAGTGTTCAAAGCCCACAAAACAGTAGTTCCACAAAAAATCTGAGTAGGCAAATTCTTGCAAGGATATATAAATCTTACCTAGGAATAATCCTCCTCCTACTCCTCCAGAAAAGATGGTTAGCTTCTGTCTGCCCCTACTGTATTAAATTGGGATGAAAGTAAAACAACAGATGGCCACAGACATGATTAGACAGCTGAGGGTCTGGGAGAAGAGTGTACATACAGATGGCACACAGAACATATCACAGCCAAAATACTCAACCAGAGAATCAAGTGGTGTTAGATGGCAACACTACTTGATGTAACACTCTACCAATGATCTGTTATTATCACACACATCCTGTTCAGACCACCACAGGCAGCCACTTACTAATTGCAATTCTGATGTCTAACTATGATGGAAAGAGAAAAAAAATATGGTCAACTTAACTTTTAGATATGCTGCACACTTCCACCCCACATACACATTCAATTTCATCACAGACAATCAACATACTCATGAGCTATTCCAACTGGCTTCACACAAAAGCTCTCTATCTCTACAAAATGAGAAGAAGAATTCTTAACTTGAAAAACATCAATCACTTTCAACCACAGGCACCCCCTGTGTCCAGCAATTAAAGCCAGCATTATTGACTCATTATACCTCACATATCAGAACTGAATAAAACAAAAAATAATTAGCCACATTAATTATAACCTCCCAACACCCTGACACACTCAAACACAGAGGTGCAACCATCAGTTACTGTCAATTGTATGACTGTGACTGTAGACTTCAGATGTTTGATTGCAATCAAATAAATGGATAAATATATGAATAACTGTCATGTAACTCACTGCTGTCAGAACATAGTGTGTGACCCACAGCAACCAAATATGTCTCAACATCTTAGCTCAAGAATCAAAGATAAATCTAAAAAATACAAAAGGGGGCAAAGAACTAAACTCAGGGACCGATAATGTCTTTGTAAACTCAGACAGTTGTCAGAATAACATGTTTTGCATCAGCCTGTTTTTTCTGAAGGCTAGGGCCCCATGGCTAGTGGGGGCAGAACTGGCCAGGAGGTTTCCACATTAACATTTAAATTAATTAATAATAAAATTAATAAATAATAAAAAAACACTTCTTAACACCATGGTGATGGCATCTTCTCCTTTAAGGAGGACTTTGTGTGCATTGCACACACGCCAACACAGATGTAATCCCATTCCACACTTGCACGCGGAATTTAAACTTCCATTGAGAGAGAAAGAGTGTGTGTGCATGCATTTGTGTGATTTAAACTGTCCATTCTATTTGTCCCTGTATGGGAAAGACAGTGTGTGTGGGCGCGCGCGGGTGTGTGTGTGTGTGTGTGTGTGTATGTGTTTAACATACCTGTCAACTGCCCAGATTTAGCCTCATAGTTTTGGTCTATTTCTCATAAAATTTGTGGTTTTCCAGCATCATAAAGGACTTAAGTCACTAAATAATGACATATATATGAGTTTCAGACTTCACATCCTTCAGATAAGGCATATTAACACAAATCATGTTGTTCTAATAACTTTCCAAATTAAAAAAAGGAATATTTGAAATATGTCCCTATTTTTGGGCCATTGTGTCCCCATTAATTTAGGCTTTGCCCATATTTCTTGCACTAAGAAGTTGGGAGGTATGGCATGTAATTCCCTAGTTAAGGAAGAGGGCAGGTTAGTCAATTAACTTGATTGGGCTTGACCCTGTAACTGTAGGCTGTGGATTCTGCTCCCCATACCATGTAGATGGGTTACTGGTATTGCATTGCCCTTTTGATTGCAGATTATTTGGTGCATTTTAAGGGGGGATGCGGGTTCTACACTCCTGACTGTGTCCTCCTTTGTATGAGATGCCTAGTAAAAATGAACTTGTTGTCAGTTTGTCAGTCATTCCCTATTACAATATTACCAGTGTTCGAAATTTTTTTAATGGAACATGGGCAATTAATTCTTCAAGGGCAGCAGGCACTGAATTTGTAGATGAAATACTGAAATGTGAAGTTGTTTGCCAGCAGCAACCTCTTCATTAGTTACAGATCTCTTTAAAGTGGAATTATTCAGATGACTTTTACTTCTGCAGAGAATGTGCTTATTGACTGATATTGGTGGATTGTAAAGACAAACGTTTGAGTAGCCTTTTATGGTTGGAATTTTCTAAAATTGGCAGTTTTGTCATTATTGCTTCATACATTTTGTTTTACTGCTTACTGGAAGAATGTTAAAAATTAAAAATCTAAAACACATTCTAACAAGTGGTGCTGTATTCTGCAACTAATGTAA
The DNA here is from genome assembly GCF_019279795.1 of Protopterus annectens. Classification (NCBI taxonomy): domain Eukaryota; kingdom Metazoa; phylum Chordata; order Ceratodontiformes; family Protopteridae; genus Protopterus; species Protopterus annectens. The sequence continues at coordinate 195,684,623 of NC_056745.1, forward strand.
TTTAATACAATCAGGAAAGTCAATCAAAAAACACATACATGTATGCATGGCCCTAAAAATATGAGCAAGGAGCCTATGTTTTGAAAACAGCCCAACCTTCACTGGCCAGATGCATTTTCTTTGAATGTGGTTTTCAATGCTGTTTCAATGAACGTGAGTTTCAAGGGCAGAGAAGTTTACTGCTCATGCTACATCTGTTTTAATTGTGAGACTGTATTGTTTGTTTAGCAAATGACCAGTGTTTGTGATATTTATTTTCAATATCTGTAATCATTGTAGAAGTAAATAAGAAAACAGTATGCACACTGATAGGTTTGAGCAGTGTTTATGGTAATTGGGGAGAAATAGGCAAGTAATGGAACACTGGAATGGTTGGGGAGGGGGCTGCTGTGGGGGGGAATTGCTGCAGGTGGGGCTGCTCTGGGGGGCAGCCATCTACTACCCTGCCTAGGGCCCTATTTGACCATGATCTGGCTCAGTACACACACACACACACACACACACACACACACACACACACACACACACACACACACACATATTACAGGAGGGGCTAACACAGACAAATGGCTGGTGCCAAAGCCATGGTGTAAAATTAAATGCAAAAAAGTGCATTATTATCCCCTTTGGTAAAGCAGAATTTCCTGCTAATTACAATATTGACAGCACCCCCCTAAGTTCAAACCCAGTGGTGTGAGATCTATGAACACAGGTAGATGGCAATCTGAACTTTGACCATGAAGTTTTCACAGTGGTAAGGAAAACCTTCTACATTGTGCATCTCATAAGTAAGGACATTGCATCCAGGTCTAAGGATATTATAACTCTACTGTACTTGACTCTCATCAGACCATTAATAAAGTACAAATGCTCCTTTCTGCATGTACCTCACCAGACACCTGCAACAGCTGGAGAGACCACAGAGGTTTCTCACCAAGAAAATATAGGACCTCCAAATCATGACTTGCGTAGATAGACTAAAAGCCCTGTCACTGTACTCTGTATCATATAGGCTGCTGACAGGTGACTTGTGCCTGGCCTTAAGGGCAGTCTCTGACCCTGCCCTGATGGATATGCTGTACATCCACAAGTCAAATGGCACAAGAGTCACTTACTCTAGGGATCTTAAACTAGCCAGTGACACTAACAGAACATGCTTGAGAGACAGATTTATTTCCCAGAGATTGCTGCTGCTCTGCGATACACTTCCAATTCATGTGAAGCAGAACTCCTCACTGACCCTGTTCAAGAGCAACCTGAACAAATGTATGGGAGACCACAAATTCACCCTGGGGGGGGAGTGGCACCCATGTCCCTCATGGACAGGGTAGTCAGTGTTTATCATAGATGTACTCTGCGAATTACGCCCATCTAACCAAAGATAATTCACATAGTAAAATAAGTAAAATAAACACTGCTACAACTGCTAAAGCTGAAAATGGAAACAAAACAAACTGCGAGGAAAACCTTCAGTGGATCACCATAGCACCACAATCCAACTGTTAAAACCACAAATTTATTAAGTAAAACTGTAAAATGCAGGAATAAAATCGGTCTGATAAGTGCTTTCGGCTGATATAGCCTTCTTCAAATCATATGTGAGTCCTACTGCAGATTCTATTTAAAACTCAGATGCCCAATCACAAATGTAGGGCAAACCGCATATGCAAATGTAGATTCATAGTCTTAGTACTGATTGGAGGCATAGCGGCCAAATGCAGTCCTAGAAATTAGTCGGCCACACACACACACACACACACACACACACACACACACACACACACACACACACACACACACACACACACACAAATATATGCAGGCACACACAAACACACATACACACACACACACACACACACACACACACACACACAAATATATGCAGGCACACAGAAGCGCACACAAACACACACACACACACACACATACACATGGAAATATATGAAGGCACACACAAATATATGCAGGCACACACACACAAATATATGCAGGCATACACAAGCACACACAAACACACACATACACACACAAATATATGCAGGCACACACAAGCACACACACACACACACACACACACACACACACACACACACACACACACACACACATATACACATGGAAATTTATGCAGGCACACACAAATATATGCAGGCATACACACACACACACACACACACACACACACACACACACACACACATGGAAATGTATGCAGGCACACACAAATATATGCAGGCACGCACACACACACACATACACAAAATCACAACACCTAGAAGTAAGTATAGAAAAGTAGTGGCTAGAGACTGTTTTTAGGATAAAGGAAAATGGCTGTCTTCAAATAACGATCTAAGCAGAATGCCATTTAAAACAAAAATGAAACCAAAATGGAAATAGAAGATATAAAATGCTCTATGCTATAACTACATACTAATCGTTACATATAAAATGCACAAAGATATTTACACTGATAGACTTATCTGTTATTCTTTATATCTGGAATGTAGTAGAATAAAACTATTAAAATCAAAAGAGTATGTCAGCTTACTGTGGTAAGCGTGTTTAGAAACTGGACAGAATAGCACAGGGAACCTATGATATGATTTTGGTTGCAGAAGGTCTGTGAAGAGCAAACTGTATTATAGGAAGGCTGACTTTGTATGTACTGCCACCACTATTAAAAAAACATAACTCATTATAGAGCCCTTTAAATGCAGGTCAGATATAAAAACCCACTTCAAACTGTAATCAGAGAGACAAACAATTTACATAATCAGCTTATTACAGCATGCAGTTATGTTAATGACCTTTTGTAGTCAATGGAAAAAAAAATAAACTTCATGCTTATTTCACTGTCATCAAGCTTTCTTATCTTGAAATGTTTATTTCATTCTGAGCTGAAATATTAAATGGTTCTGACTAATCATTGCCTGACTCCTACTCCCTGCAAATGTACCTCAGGGGACCCATTGGCAAGATATGTAGCTTCTTTTCATATTAACAATTCTTCTGCCTTCAGTACGACTGAAAAATCATGAGCAGAATTTGTTAAAATGTTACCAGCAGAACCAGGGAAAATGAGGTCTCTTACATGCATACCATGTGAAAGACCACTTACAGCCATCCTACTGTACTAACTAAGATATCAAGACACAAGTCTAACAGAAGTAGTTACATTAGAATGAGGATCCTGAAAGCACACTGTAAAATTATTGGCAGACATTACTTATGAAAGAGTTCAATAGCATAACATGTAAAAAGATACTATATAATAGAAACATTTCAGCTCCTTTGTAGTTGTGACTTTTATCACAATTGATAATATCAATTAGTGCAGAGGAACAATACTGTTATTACGTGAGTCAAGGGTGCTCGGATAAAATCCCATTCCTTTCCCCTTTGTGCTTTGAGATTGGGAGTTAGCATAATGTTTATGGTGTTTACCTCAGAGGCACAAGGTATTGAATTTGATTCTCACCTTTGTAGGGTAATTGGCTAGGCTTAAAAATAGCCTGCAAGGGCATCTAGCCTAGTACTTACCAATAAACCTATGAACCTATAATCAAGTAGCACACTGATAGAAAATAATAAATACTTAATTCAAACTCAAGAAGAATGAAACTCCAGGAAATCTAAGATCTATCTTTAGTCTTTGCCAGTTAACATTTGAAATGAGATAAAATATTATATTTCTATATAACTCTGCCATTTCTCTCTGACACCAGCTTGACAGCCTGTGTATTTTCCACGGTGGTGCAGCGGTAGCGTTGTTGCCTCACAGCAAGAGGCTCTCCCGTTCGATTCTCGGCTGGAGTGTGGGGAGTGCCTTCTGTGTGGAGTCTGCATGTCCTCCCCACGGTTGAGTGGGTATTCGAAAGACATGCGTAAATAGGCGTGCCTTCATTGAAGGTTGAACGTTGGGCTGGCACGTCGGCGTTCGTCAAAATCTACTGCCAATCATTAGCGGACCGGAGTTCTGCTGTGGCGACCCCTAACCGGGAAAAGCCGAAAGACAACAACAACAACAACCAGCTTGACAGCCTACATTTGCCACACACACACATGGGTCTTTCTCTTCCTCTGATGTTATTCTGCAGCAAATTATAATTTGAATACAGACTTCTTCAGACTGGCCCTCTTATACATTAGAATATATGAAGAAAAACTAAAGTAAATGTATCCATATTTCAAGTGTGCATTTATACAGCAACATTGTCAGATTATCTGTATAATCATCATTCTCTTCTCTTACAAAGTTAACTGCATTTTTGTACATAATTTCAAATGGAGGAAGGAGTCACAATCTTACTACAAAATAATCTTTTTATTTCAGACATTTTTTTAAATTCTTCAAATAATTATGCAGTAGAATATAAAAAGCCTATACAATCATGAAATGAGGGGGATGTTCTCTTGAAAATCCAGTTCTTATTATTTCTGACAAAATTAAGTGTCACAGTCCTGTCATATTGTACATGTGAATTTTACTAACATTTCAAGATATGCTGGTCTTAAGGATAGCATAAAAAGCTTTCTGCTTCATAGTGAAGAAAAGATCTCTAAGAGAAGGCAATACGCACTTAAGTAGCTGTAACTCCTTTAGATATCTCTCTCAACACATACCTGGACAAAGGCCTCAAATTAGGGACAGATTTTAAATACTGCTCATAAACTTTGAAAGCTGCTAGAAAAACAGGGCAATTACAACAGACCTGCACTCAGTGTAAGTGACTGCTTACACTGAGAGCAGGTCTTTTGGAATTTGACCCTTGGTCTAAGTCTATTTATAGATGGGGCTTACACTGAAGTATGTCGCTTACACTGTGAGCAACTCTTCTGGAACTTGACCCAACAGGTTTTGAATTACTGTGTGTTTTCTGAAGGATATGAAGTCTGAAACTCAAATGTCTGACATTATTTAATGACTTCAGTCCTCAATGACTTGACAGAAAACCACATATTTTACAAGTAATAACAATGCAGTCAGTTAAACAAGTACAAAATAAAACTTAGAACCAAACACATATGCTGAGCAATGCCGGGAGGATGAAAAATACACAGTTTTAGGTTGCACAAAATGTGAAAAAAATTGAAATTCATGAACTATAGTGAAATTCTTATTTACAAGTAAAAAAACAATATTTTCAAAAAATATACATTCAAATATTTCCCTTAAATTATTTAAAATATAACTTACATGCTTTTAATCGCAGAATGCTTGTAATGCAGAATTATTACGTTTTGTTATATGTAAATACACTGTAGCTTTTATGATTGAAGTTAAGGTCACATGATACTTTACGGGGGTATTTAACTGTAAAACTACACAGATTTGTATGATTCTGATGAAATGTATACATTAAATGACAAAGGGTCACCTCATACAACTGTCTGTTTTTTACTCCTTAGGCCATCATGTAGCATATATATTTGTTTGGTTACATATTTTACAAGGAACAGATCAATAAGACAAAGCAAAAATCTGGACATTCTGTGAAATTCTGGATAACTGAGAGGTATGCCTAAAGGTCTAAGCAGAGCTCTAGGAATTAATTGCACCTGCTTACTGCCTTGTCGAAGAGAACCTAAAGAAGTGTTTGTTGTAAGGGGTGTTGACAAGTGTTCAATCCTTGTCTGATTACTTTTTAAATAGGTCAGCTCACTGACCAAGAATTGTATTCTTCAGCAGCTGTGGTCACTATGGATACCTGATACATAGGACTAACTGGGCAGTATGCTGGATGGTTAGACAAACATCCCTCAAACGAGAGTGGGACTCAACCACTGAGAGTCCAAGGAAGAGAACACTGAGGTTTCTGAAATGTGACAATACAAAGATATGGGCTGCAATACAAAGGCCTTATAGAGACAGATATATTTTTTTAAATATAAGGCTTTCTTGTAAGAAAAAGGCAGCCCTGACAACAACTGACACATGATTTGTTATAGTCCAGGCATTATTAGTGAAACTGCATAAATACTGCACTTCCTGAGGGCTGTACATGAACATACCCTCCATTTTATATCAGACTAATAAAGGCCTTGCACTGCAGCAGATATGTTAATGAGAGAATTTAGAGCAGCAGTCTGTGAATCAGTACCCTAATGCAGGGCTGTGTCCACACCTAGCACTGTCTGAATCAGTACCCTAATGCAGGGCTATTTCCAAACCTAGCAGTGCCCGAATCAGTACACTAATGCAGGACTGTGTCCACACCTAGCACTGCCTGAATCAGTACCGTAATGGAGGACTGTATCCATACTTAGCACTGCCTGAATCAGTACCCTAATGCAGGGCTGTGTCCACATCTAGTGCTGTTTGAATCAGTACCCTAATGCAGGGCTATGTCCACACTTAGCACTGTCTGAATCAGCATCGTAATTGGGAGTTTTGTGTCCATATATAGCAGTATCTGAATCAGTACCCTAAAGCAGAGCTCTGTCCACACCTAACCCTGCCTGAATCAGTACCCTAATGGTGGGCTGTGTCCACACCTAGCACTGCCTGAATCAGTACCATAATGTCAGGGCTATGTCCACAGCTAGCACTTCCTGAATCAGTACCCTAATGCAGGGTTATATCGACACCTAGCACTGCATAAATCAGTACCCTAATGGTAGGCTGTGCCCACATCTAGCACTGCCTGAATCAGTGCCCTAATGCAGGGCTGTGTCCACACCTAGCACTGCTTGAATCAGCACCATAATGCAGAGCTGTAGCCACACTTAGCACTGCCTGAATCAGTACCCTAATTCAGGGCTATGTCCACACCTAGCACTGCATGAATCAGTACTCTAATGGCAAGCTGTGTCCACACCTAGCACTGCCTGAATCAGTACCCTAATGCAGGGCTGTGTCCACACCTAGCACTGCTTGAATCAGCACTCTAATGCAGAGCTGTAGCCTGTATCCATACCTAGCACTGCCTGAATCAGTGCCCTAATGCAGGGATATGTCCACACCTAGCACTGCATGAATCAGTACCCTAATGGTGGGCTGTGTCCACACCTAGCACTGCCTCAATCAGTACCTAATGCAGGGCTGTGTCCAGACCTAGCACTGCTTGAATCAGTACCCTAATGCAGAGCTGTGTCCACACCTAGGACTGCCTGAATCAGTACCCTAGTGCAGGCACATGTCCACACCCAGCAATACGTGAATCAGTACCCTAATGCAGGGCTATGTCCACACCTAGCATTGCCTGAATCAGTACCCAAATGCACTGCTATGTCCACACATAGCACTACTACCCTGTTCAGTCCTGCTTGTTCTGGGAATGGGGACACATCAGCACATTATACTGATACAGGGAATTTCAGAACCTCATAGTGCTCCAGCTCAAAGCTACAGAGGGTTTTGTTAGCACTTTTTTATTTCATTAAGATGTGCATCATGTGACATGCAATCACATGTCTATGTGCATAAGGCTGGCATTTTGCTCCTTAAGTGCACCTGCATGCGTGGATATGGCTGTCTCTGGTGCTGAGAACAGCAGGGCTTCTAGATGGTGTCTAAGGGAGAACGTGATTTTCTTGTTCTTCCTTCACAGTGATTTCCAGGAGTAACTGATTGTCTAATATGATGGTATATTATACAGGGTGGACAAGTGGCACAAGCTTGCAGGATTGTTAGTGATTCCACAAGCATCACACCTTCTGGTAAGCAGTGCAGTCATTGTTACAGCCACCACTCTGACTTGCTTAGATGGTGGGAGACAGAGAGTTAGAGTTTTACTATAAACATTGATGTTATATTGTCTACTTGCTTACTGAATTCTTCCAACTTTGTTTTAGAGTTAAAAAGAAGTGGCAAGCCAAAACTGAAGGTTGGTAGTGGGATACATATGCCATCTGCAACATTGCACTGTGCACTTGTGATTTTCTACATATTGTTTGTGTATTAATATGACTTCTTTTGCCCTTTTTTCAGGTTTAGTTGTGGTAGTGGCAATGGTCACCTCAGCCTTTACTGGCTGATGCTCTAGTAATGGGTAACAACTGATCACTGGGCCTGCTTCTTAGAGGGAGAATGGAGATAACCTACTAAAGATGACCTGGAGGGCTCACTTGTGGCAATTTCTCAAGAGTGTGGGAGGCTACTCTTATGATAGAAGTCAACAATGGACCCTTGTAGTCTCCCTGTGGCAGCTGTGCATGATAGTGTTATCTGAGGTGCACCAACAAGCTAGATGTCCACTTCAACCTCATGAAACACATCCTGACACAGCTGGTCAAGCTGTGTGACCAACAAGTCCTGGCCATGAAGACACTAAAGATGTAACCCCTGCACACAGCAACAACCACAGAGGGGAATGATGTTCGTGTAAGTTGTCCACTGGGGTGGTTTGACATCAAACATGTGCCCAGCACCATTGCCATCCCTGTGTTCTTCTTCTTTATGTGTCATTCTCATTAACTTGTTTGTTGTTCAGTCCTTCCCATCACCAGATTTCCAAATCGTATCTGTCTGTGTCCATTCTTTACTGTTTTCACCTTTTGTGCCAGTACCAAATGTTTGTCTGTATCTGCACTTTATGTTTGTCTGTCTGCTCCTGCTACCTTCCTTTCTCTTTCTAGTCTTCCCATAAACATTTTTTACTACCTTTCTTCGTGATCCTTAACCATCTTCTTATAAAATAATGTGAGCCGTTCTACCAACCAAATGCCCTTCTACCTGTCATTCGTTATGGTTACCCCTGTGTGTTTTCCTCTACTTGCTATTCTCCCTTTTCTAACTGTTATCATCCCTTTTCCTTACCATTTTTATATGTTGAACTGGATAGGTACTTTGTTGTGCTAGTCGTCTGTGTGTGTGGTAGCAATGTGAGACTTTATTGTGCATGTTAGCACACACAGACTTGAGCACTCTCAGGCATACCTGCTTGCTTTTCCTGTGATACTGGAAACTCTAACCACATACTTTGATCATGTTGCTTCCCCAAATGCACCTGTCAAGCACTACTATTCCCCATTATATCACTAATTTCCTCTGGAGTCCTTTCCTCATGAACCCAGTATTAGGCAAGCCCTGATACACATCTGTGCAGCTACGGATCACATCTCACTACAGAATGCTTGATACTTAGTCATAGACAAATAACATTTGCCTGTACAATGCTATCAGCCTGTGTGTGTGTGTGTATATATATATATATATATATATATATATATATATATATCTATATCTATATATATATATATATATATATATATATATATATATATATATATATATATATATATATGTATATTGGTGTGTGCGTGTATAAACATTTTTTAGATACTCAGGTATATTTACTGATAATATCATCTACTGTTTTTACTTTAAGATTGAACAATTAAAACAATAGATATTCTTAAATCCTGTTTTTACACAAAACAAATTTGCATAAAACATTTTTAAACTAGAATGTTTATTAACAAAAATGTTAAAGATTTTAGGAATATGATAATATTTCCAGTGAATTTTTTTTTGGGGGGTTAGGACTTTGTTTTGTTACTTTATCGTGTGCCTGCTGTCCTCTTAAGAATGTATGACAACACTGAACAAGCTTTCTTGGTGACCAAAGCAAAGATATCATCAATGTATCAGTGCACGTTCACATTGATTCTTCTTTGACAATTAGGCTGGAATTTGAAACTTTGCCTTCTGAAGTAGGTACCATTCTATTGCAAAGGTTAATGAAAGTCCAGGGGAGGCCTACTGCATTTGCTTAAAGATCACAGATAGAAGCTGAATGTAAAGATGTTTGCACTGACAGACAAACCATAGGTTCATATGATGATACTGGGCTATTGGCCTGGATGCCCTTATAAGCCTAGCCAAGAATTTTACCTATGTTCCCACAAAGTCAACACCTGTTTCCCCTGTCCAGCAGGGACATAGGTGGGATCCCAGGGGTGTATTTTCTGTTTGCCATCTAGTCATCCAGGTTCCTCTTAAAGAAGGCTAAAAAGGTTCTCTGCTTGACATGGAGAGGTAGTCTATTTTCTGCTTGACATGGAGAGGGAGTCTATTCCACAGATGAGGAGTATTTGGGACACAAATCTATCCTGCCAACAAGTTATATTAATGTCACAGACCAGGTTGAGGCCTTGCATGAGTAGAGTTTGACTTATAGATATGCAGCAACTCCATCAAGGCTGGGTCTAAGATGGCCTTGTATGCCAGACACAAGTCACCTCTGAGCAGTCTGCATGAGACTGAGTAGAGGGACAGGGATAAGTGTTTGAGATAATAGTTCAATATTGAGAGAGATGAACATTGGCAATGGATAATCAGAAACTATTACCTATTTTAACCCAAGGAAAGAGATGCCTGCAAGGACTACATAACAGTTCAGAACTAGGCACTTTAATTAGCAGCTTCTCCCATGACAAACATTTCAAGTGGACTAATCA
>NC_056745.1:195700026-195737526 GCF_019279795.1 Protopterus annectens
TGTTATCCCCACTATCTATGTGCTACCTGTTCTAACCTGGGTGACAGCCTCCAGGTGGAAACTCACCACCCCTTGAACTTCAAGTTTCAAGAGTGTGTTACTTGTTGAGCCACTGACATGACAGCAATCAAAGTTAAGCAGTTTAGACAAAATGCATACAAATATGTATGATATAAATGAATGTGACAAATGGCCACTCTCCCTGACAAGAAAGGGCAATGCAAGTGTAGCACCATGTTTGGAAATACCAGTTCTCTGATACTATACTTTACAGCTATTACTCAGCATACTGTAGCCCTCTGTTTCCTATTGCAGGCAAAGTCATGGCTGAGCTGACTCCCACCTGGAAAAAATATATCATATAAGCTTATCTACTATTGCAATGCTTCTGCTGCAAAAAGATATCCAAGCCCATAGGGTGAACATAGAATCCACAGGTAACATTAACCTGTAACTATCAGACTTTTTCATTCGGACCACAGAATTTGGCTTAGCACATGATTTTTATTTAATCTGGATACACATGTTACCTAATACCTTCTGTGCACATCTTCTCTATGATTGCAACGTTAGCTAAGCCAAAGTGTGTCTAAACAATCATCTGAGATAGTGGTCCTATGTGTACCTAACAACAGCTTGCTTCCCAACCCCACCTCCCCACTTATGGTGCCAAATGATAGTATCCGCACATGTTAGCTCACAATTATAGATACAGTCCCTGGAATGAGCAGATGTCATTTTGTTATTCAGTGTATGTAACATTCCACCCTACTGTTAAACAAATGCACCATCAACACCATGCAAGACACTTGGTAAAACATATGACTACTATATAGAATTATTAAACAATAAAACCCCTGCACAATATTTTTAATAACATTTAAGCATCAGAGTTATGAAATAATGTCCAGTCCCCACCCCTACAGAACAGCAGTGCTTGTTCTGTCCCCTCTGTGGCTCCTCAAATACTTCTGTACAACAAAGGCATTACAGCTACACTACCAACCTCCAGCCCCGAAGAAATAGAACAAAATGCTCCAAATCCCCTTTACCTTATACATTAGTGAGTACAGCTTTAGGCTTTACTGTTACCTTGAAAATAAGTTTCCTTACTCATGAAATGTTTAAATGCAACATAACTATATTATTATTATTATTATTATATTGATTATTATTAGTTACACCTCAAAACAACCATCAGTTTCAGATGTAAGCCTAAAACACCACTTCACAAGTAACCTCTTCTCTCCCTATTGTTTAATGGCCTCCCAACAAACTCAGAGTTGACTCATCACCTTCACCATCTCACCATGCAGGCATGCCAGACCAACATATCCTGAGTACGATAAGAGAACCATGACTTCACCTGATAACATTAAATATGTACCCTGAGTACGATCAGAGAACCCTGACTTCACCCGATAGCATTAGCTGACTTCACCCGATAGCATTAGATATGTACCCATTTCCTCTACAACTCCCTCACCTAAAGCAACCTGGTCATTATTTCCAGTGTTCTATCCCTAGAAACCACCACATTTGACTGCAAATAAAATGCAGTGATAAAAAGCTGGGCTCAAACATTTGGTCCCCTTGTGCAAATGCCTTACCTTTTCTTTTGCCTGAAGCCTTACCTGTAGATGATGTTTTGTTCTTTGGGCTCAAGGCAGGCTGACTACTACTGTGGTTTCAGTGCTGTCTCTGTTTTTTCAGCTCATTATTGCCCTCCTGAGCCAGTGGCTCACCATCTCACCCTGCCAGGTCATACCTCCCCCTCCCCCACTCCTCTTCCCAAAATATTCTCTGCTGTGGCCCAGTGACAGACAACTGTTTACAATGTGGAAAACTAGCATTGCTGCTATGTATCATGTGATAGTAGGGAACTGACAGACAAACCAAAGATGTAGAAAGAAATTGCAATGGATGCCAAATTGTCCAAAATGTATCACCACAAGCACATGTGGGATTTCCTCTGCTAATTCATCCTCAGTTTTTTTCCTCTTCTTACAGCAGCTTTAGCCTTCTCAATTCATTAACACATTAACCATTAATTTCTACAATAAGGCACCAACCATACCTGTACAGTTAAAATGTTGTCATTTATAAATAGACATTCTTCTGCTTGCAATTCAATTTCTTTAGAGAAATCTTTCAGTCGTCCAGTTACTAAAAACTGTTTAATTTGAGCTTCTTTGGTGAGTGCAAAACCCCTAGATGGTTTATTTAGCTGTGTGCAATCACTGTTTCAGTTTTTATGTGGGAAAACTAACCGGTCCTTTAAGGAATGGATTTTGGAATATTTAAGTGATACAGTAAACTCTTGGTTAACTGGCAGCCGTGGGGATTGGTAGATGCCGGATAATTGTAGTTTCTGGTTGCTTGAGAGTTACTATTAAAAATTGGCCTGACTAATACTGTACCCTATACTATTTGTTTGGTTTGACTTGTTCTTATGTTGGGGAGAGAGGGAATTTATTCCTATCTTTAACGTAAGATATGTTTCTGTGGGGGGGGGGGGGCACAGAAAGTGAAACACATGAAAATTGTACTGTATTTCATTTTTTTTTCTGGTTGCTTGAGTTCCGGTTAACTGAGAGTTTACTGTATTAGGAGCCACTCAGCTACCAGTGCTTTTGTAAAACATATTTCTGCTTTTAATGACCATAATTTTCATTTTTTGGTTTTCCTATTAGTTTATGACGATAATAGAGGAGGGGATATGGTTAACACATTGGAACAGGTAGAACTGAAATGGATCATTGCTCTCCAGGCATATAAGGAACCAGGACTTAATGGTAATGTCCCTTTAAAACCAGCTTTACAAGCTAGGAGGCTGGTTTATTATTAGCTGTAACAGGAGGGCATAGCTATGGGCACATTCTATGCCAATAGCTATGCCAACTTGGTTATGGCAATTTGGAAAAATCAATATATATTGCACACAGCTAAATATAGTTCATTAATATCATTCTATCATCATCGCTTTGTGGACAATGTTTTCTTGTTGTGGGTGGGCAGTATACAAGAGATGAATGATTTCATTAAGTATATACAAGAAACATTACATTTTTAAAATTTGATATTAAAAGTTCAGATCTTCAGATTGAGTTTGTAGACATTTTAGTTATTAGAACACCAGATGGACATATTACCATTGAAACGTATTGTAAACCATGCTATGGTAATACATTATTACATCGTAGGAGCATGCATCCTACACGTATATTTTCAAATATAGTCAAAGGTCAACGAATGAGGCCCTCAAGGCTTACTGTAAATGGCATGAATTTTCTAAAAGAATAATTGCACCGCAGTGGCAATTTTGTTGCTTGAGGATATAAAAAACAGCAGGCGGAACAAATAATGAATGAATTTGTCCCCATGAGAATGACTAGAGCCAGGCGTTATTTTTCTGAAGTATTGGAATTAAGACCTATCAGTGTTAAAAACAATAAAATGTCTAATCCCTTGAAATTCTCAATGTTTCATGTTTTATAGTAGCAATGTCCAACAGATAACAAATGTCATACAAAAATATTGGGGTATACTAATGACAGATGAGAAAATTAAATAGGTTGTAGGTGAACATCCACATTTTAGATACAAAAATAAAAAAAATCTATTAAACGCATGTTACGCTATCATAATGCGAGTAAAATTTTCCATATAGACCCTATAAAAATAATTACACTACCACGTGGGGATTGTAATTATTGTAATTGTATTGATAGCAGTGGTCAATTTATACACCCAATGACAGTCAGAGAACATGTCTTTAATGTAGATGCCAACTGCAATAGTGTTAATATCATTTATTTAGCTCACTACAATGTCTACAAATCATTCTACGTAGGTAAAATGAATAAGCACTTTAAAAACAGAATTAGAGAGCATCTGTATAATAGAAGAATTTCAAATAGTACTAATGACCTGGTGAAACATGTAATGACTACTTCTATTGAGTATACTTTTAAATTTACTGCGATTGAGCCAGTATCTGGCAGCCAATGATTAGGGGACACCAAGAATGCAACGGAACTAAATAAGACCAAGTGGATCATTAGATTACAGGTGGATGGTAATAAGGGGTTGAATGGGAATATATACCACTGTAACCAGTACTGAAGGCTAGGCATTTATTTAAATAATTTTATAATTTTATGAACTATTACAGCATAATAGGTTACATTATTAAGTTAATATTTACTAGTTTTCCACATATAAGTAGATCTATGTATATTATATGTATATATGTTATCATTTTTATGTTAGGTTGTAGGCATCTAATATTAGATATGAATGTTTCAATGTTTTAGATGTGTTTATAAAGTAATTTTGATGAAAGGTTGTTATTTATTGTTTTGGTTTTTGGATTATTAACCACATATTAATATAATTTTAGTTTTTAATTGTTTATAGATATATATATATATATATATATATATATATATATATATATATATATATAAATATATAGTTTGTATATGTATATATTTAATAGTACATAGTCATGTGTAAGTACATATAATATATAACCAGTGCTCTAGTGTATATAATGCAATTGACTATGTTTGCTTATCTGTTGTGGTGCTTAGCGAGAGGATTTTTAGTTGAATGCTTAGGTTTTATATACATGAAATCGTATGAATTCAAAGCATTCATTTGACTATATAAATTAAGAATAAGTGTAGGTAGCTTTTTTCAAATGTATTAGTGTTCATGAGAATTGCATGATCAAGATTCTAGAATGTATAGTCTGGTATTTAAATACACCATAGTAAATATCAATATATCCTATTTATTTATTTATTTTATTTTACATTTGATGACCGGGAAAGTCAGACTGGACACAGGTCCATTTTCAGCGGAGGCCCGGGGAGAAAAGCTCCATTTAAACAATTGCTAAACAGATACAATTATAAGAAACAGCCTTGCATTCTTAATACACACACATAAAATATCATCTAACATTGCAGCACAGGCTCATGTACAGCACATAGTTGTGTTTTTAAATGCAAACAAATGGCATATAGGAGTGTGTTTAATATTTAATTATAGACACACAAGTTAATACCATTGGAATAAAACAATTTTAGGAAGGAATAAGAAATGTAGAGGCTAGACAGAACTGGGTCATCCTTAGCAGTATCCTAGTATTACTGCTATGTGGTGGATTAGCCTGGGGAGACACATGAGCACAGCCAGTTGCTAAAATAGTGGGTTTTGAGTAGTTTCTTAAATTGGGGGGCAGAAGCTGTCGAAGTTATGTGAGTAGGAAGTGAATTCCAGGTTTTTGCTATTGTACAGGCAAAGAGAGTTTTACCAGCTTCATTCCTATGTTTGATGACGTTTATGAGATTTTGGTCTGTTGATCTTAGGACTCGCGTGGTTGTGTAGGGTTGTATTAGATTTTGTAGTATGGGGGTTTTGTCAGGGAGGTAGTACAGTTTGTGGGTTATGGAGAGCTGTGTAGTAAGAAGTAGATGGGGTAACTCAAGCCATTTGAGCTGCTTGATGGAATGACAGTGATGGTCCCTATTAGAGGCACCTGCAGCAAATCTGGCAATCTTGTTATAGTAAGCTGTCATTTTGTTTTGCTCACTGTGGCAAAGATTCATCAGGATTGGAGAGGCATACAGTAGGGTGGATAGTAGGTGAGTTCTAGCAATAATGGCTTTGGTATGATTGGTCATGAATTGCCTGTTCCTATATAAGAGACCAAGCTTTTTGTGCACTTTTTTGATTGTTTGGGCTATGTGTATGTCAAATTTAAGTTTGTTATCGATTACTACTCCTAAGAGTTTGGTGTGTGATGTTGGGGTGATTAGGGTATTATCTTTGGAGTTTATGCTGAAATCATTGTTTAGTGCAGAAGATCTGCCTGGAGTGAAGAGAATTAGGTTTGTCTTTTTGGGACTGAGTATAAGTTTAATGCTAGAAAACCATGCTTCAGACAATGTCAAGTTGCGTTGTGTTACTGTTCTTAGTTCGCTTAAGGTTGGGGCAGCACATATGATAGTTGTGTCATCAGCATATTGCACTATAGAGGCAGAGGGGGTGGATACAGCTATCTAATTTGTAAATATGGAGAATAGTAAAGGGCCAAGGATTGAACCTTGAGGGACTCCTATGGATACTGGCAGAAGGGAGGATAGTTGGTCCTGCCACAGAACTGCTTGTTGTCGGTCTGATAGATAGCTGTTGAACCAAGATATAGTGGGTGAGGTAAGGTTAAGGGTAGATAAAATTTTGAGCAGCATGCTGTGGTTGACCATATCAAATGCTTGTGATAAGTCCAAGAATACAGAAGATACAAACTGTCCATTGTTTCTGTGGGTGTTGACTATGTTAGTGAAAGAGAGTAGGGCTGTTGTGGTACTATGAGAGGGTTGAAACCCATGTTGAGATAATGATATCAGGTTATTTTCTAGGAGGTATTGCATTAGTTGTGATAATGGTGATAAAATTGCGATTGGGCGGTAGTTGGTAAGCTCAAGGGAGTTGCCGCTTTTGTGGAGTGGGATAATATGGGATATTTTCCACAGATTAGGTACTTTACATTCAGATATTGATCTATTTATGAGAATAGATATGGGGTAAGATAAGGTTTCAGCTGAGAGTTGAAGGAAATCAGCAGGAAGTTTATCAGCAGCCAGTGTAGTGGGTTTTAGTTTTTTGAGGAGTTTAGTAATAAGATTTGTGGATGCTGGAGAGAATGAAAAGTTAGAGGGAGTTTGTTGTGTAATAGGGATAGAAGGGGTAGGAGAGGGTGTGGGGCTGGAGATGCTATTTAGGGTATTAGAAAGGGCTAGGACAGTTTCTGTGAAGAATCTGTTGAATTGGGTGGGAATGTCCTCATTACTGGTTGGTATTGTGGGTGTGGGAGTGCTGGTTTTACCTGGGTGAAGTAATTTATTTATTGAGGCCCAGAATTTTTGAGGGCAGTGGGCATGTTTTTCTTGTAAGGTTTTGTAATAATTAGTTTTATCAGTTTTTATAAGTTTTTTCGCCTTGTTCCGGAGAGCTAGGTAGATTTGTTTTGTGGTAGTGGTTTTCAGTTTATGATATTGGTTCCATGCTCTATCTCTATCCTTCATTATAGTTTTAGTTTCTTTTGTTAGCCAGGGGGCATTGTTAGTCTTAACTCTGATGGTTCTGGAAGCTGCATGATGGTCCAGGATTTTGAGAAAGGTTGAGTCTACTGCTTCATCTAGGCGTAGGTGTTTTAAGGGAGACCAGTTACAGTATTTTAGTTCCTGATTTAGGTCTTTGGCTTGAAGTATTTTTTATTGCGAACTATTCTAAGGATGGGTTGGTTACTTTGGCAGGGTTTATTCCTAATAAGGTAGGTTGGTTGGTGATCACTCAGATTATCTGGTAGGCAGCCTGATTGGTGGGCTAAGGTGGGGTCGGACAGGAGTATCCAATCTAGGATGGATTGAAGTTTGGATTTCTTATCGATTCTTGTGGGGGTGTCTATGATTTGGGTGAACCTGTGTAGATTAATATGGGTAGTGGGGTTGAATTTGATACAGTCGGACCAGTCTATATTAAAATCTCCTAAAATTATGGTTTCTTGTGGATGGGAGATAGACATCCAGTGTACCAGGTTTTCCATAGTGGCAATGTTGTTTCCTGGTGGGATGTAGGCACCTGCTATAACTATATGTTTGCTAGAGTTTAGTTTTAATTTGGCAAGAATGAGTTCAGTACCATTGACTTCATGAGGGTTGTAGCTAACTTGCTCCAAATTGAGATGATTTTGAAACAATATGGCTACACCACCTCCTTTTTTCCCTGTCCTATCTTTCCGTATAATATTATAGCCAAGGGGTGTGATCTCGTTATCATGACTTCTGGTCTAAGCCAGGTTTCAGTTAGTATAACTAAGTATGGTTTATATAAAGCCAAGAGGGCATGGAGGTCCTGAACTTTGTTGAGTATACTTTTTGCATTAATGTTTAAGAGAAGAAGAGATGAGGTTGCCCTACTGTAGTGTGGGTTTGATTGATTTAGGTTGGGCTAGAGTGGAATAGAGGGTCCAGGGTTAGGTTGTATATCCCCACAGCAAATGAGTGCTTGCCTTAGATACAGGTAGAGTTTAAGAAGTTTTTGGAGTATTTTATATTGTTTCTGGGATACATGGGGGTTAATTTTGTTTGTTTGTTTCTTATTTATGTAGAAATCTTGATGGGTTGGGTAAGGTTGTATGGAGATATAGGGAATTGGATTAGATGTAGTGTATTGTTTATGGTTTCTGTTTGCCAATGAGTTGGATTGGTGAAGTGAAATTGTGTGTGGAAGGATGTTAAGGATAGAAAACAGGTGAAGAAAAAATATGGTTAATGTGTAAAATGCTGCTTTGATTTGTAGGGAAGACATTTTATGTATCTTGATTTTCCCTTTAAATGTTACCTTGTGTAGTGGGGGAGAGGGGAGAGGGAGAGTAGGGGATTCAGAACAAGATAGCAGGGTAATAAAAGGAGTTTAAAATACGGGTGTGATGTAATATCTTTGAGCATGGGATTGAAGGTGTGATCTGATTGGTTGATTGGGTGTGTGAGCTGAGGAGGGAGTGGTTTAGCAGCTATAAGGTTAATTGCAATAGGGGTGGGTGGGAATGGGGGTAGGGTAGAGGAGCGAAGTGAGCGTAGCGAATGGAGCGGGACAGCACTGACCTGGAGGTAGAGACTATGTGAGTGAGGAGGACAGTGAGAGGGCAGGCATGAGTAGAAAGAAGAAGTACAAGAGGGAGATACAGTGGAAGATCGGAGGGTGTAGGAAGTGAGCTAGGATAGAAAAAAGACCAATGTGGGTGTAGGATGTTAGGTTAAGGTCTGACAATAGCCTGCGTGTCTGAGTGGGGGTGGCACGGCAATGTTATGTAGCTGACCAGGAGCAGTACTTAATGGGCACAAAAGTAGGCATATACACTCAAGAGAACATCTTATTTTGCATTAGTATCACTGAACATACATTCAAATACTGTTGGTATAGAGGGTTTCCTTCAATAGATCAGTACTTATAACTGAGGTGATCTTCAGGAGTTGGCTAGGGTTTACAAGCCTTTATACCTCAGGTGTCAGGGAAGTTCAAATACTGTTGGTGTAGAGGCTTTCCTTCAATCGATCAGTACTTGGAATTGGGATGGTCTTCAGGAGTTGGCTGGGGTTTACAAGCCTTTATGCCTTAGGTGTCATGGACCTGGTCAGTATACAAACCACCGCACTGAGGGCTAAGGATACAGCCTAGTTGTATGTTTCTTATTTATATATATATATATATATATATATATATATATATATATATATATATATATATATATATAGGAGAGTGGGGGGCTTGCCCTCCTTGCTCCTCTCATCAGGAGTATAGGGAGGCTTGCATCTTGCCAAAATAAATAAATAAAATTAACTTTTTTGGTCTCCTGTGTTTCAGGCATTATTTTTCAGCATTTCTGATGCCCAGCATTGTGCAGTTCAGTGACGCATAATAGTAACGTTACCCATTTAAATAAAACTGCCAGAAAATGGAGAATACAACAAAAACAATAGTAACAATAATAAAAAGGCTTACTTGGTCAAAAAAATAGCAATCAATCATATTTAGTCAGAGAAAGTACTTTAAACATAGAACCAAAACAGGTAAATACTACATAAACACTATTTAGCATAACATTGTTTTATCAATATTATACTTCTTAAACTATGTGCATATAATTATTACTTGTGACATCTTGCTCTCAGCTCATAATTATTCGTATGCACGTTTGAATATATATTCCTAATAAACATATTTCACCCACGGTTATCATCTATAAATGTTCGAACTGTTACTCCTTTCTAAAGCACTATGTTCTTTTCATCTGCTATCTGCACAAATACCGTTCTCTCCTATCATAATTTGTTGCAGTCCAGAGTTAGTTCCTTGTACATGAACAGCTTCTAGATCTCCCAGCAATAGATGTTGTTACCTCAAATGGCCTCAGTTTATAGATTCATCCATCAAATCGTTCATTTGTTTAGTAGCAGTAATATCTTTATAGCCCCTAGCTGCTACAACTTTCTACAGCAGTATTTTCTTTTCTACTAACTTCCCTTACAACACATTTTGCCCAGTATTGTCTGTGCATTGCAAAACAATTTTATTGCTTTGCAACATTAATGAAATACCATAACTTGTAGCACAGTCCCTTGCAACTTCTAACAATGACCTTTCACTTTTGACTTGTCCTTTCTGGCAGCTTCTGTCACAGTCCAGTGCAATTCACATTCTTTAGGCATTTCATAGAGTAAGAACCAATTTACTTCATTTACTTCAATCTTCTAACAATCCACATCTCCTTTTGTTACATTTTAGTCCCCAAACATTTCATCTGGTGGTCATTTGATTCAACAGATTTTTCATTTATATTAATTAATTTACAGACTTTAGACATTCCTTTCTGAAGTACTAATGGCTGTTCTTTTAACACTTATAATCCCATATAATTTCCATGTGTGCACTTATTTTCCCCCTTTCACTGGTAGTGTTCTCCTATTTTGTTCCATTACCATACCACTTTATCAGTGTATGAACTTACTCCATAGTACTTCACTGTTTTTAACACTAATTTTGACAGGCCTTAGTACATGGTCTCCTGTCTATTCTTGGCACAACCCTCAGTAATAGATTAACACTTTGCTATTTTTGATTTAGTTAGACAGTTAATTCATTAGTTATTTAGTCAGTCAGTCAGTTAAAGCTCTGTTATCTGGGTAAGTGGGGTGGTTCAAAGATCCTTTTCAGCTATAAGCCAGGTGCAGATGTGCGACAAAAAGCAGAGCTATAATACATATTTAGTATTAAATATAATAATGGACAGCGTATAAGATATTCTAAAAGACAACTAGTATAACAATACAGAGAACAGTTACTTTACAATATTATATACAAACACGGCTAATATCAGATAGTGAGCAAATGTAGCTTACAATGTTATACAAAACAGTACATGTGATCATGGTGATTGTTATTATACATTACATAGTACAGTGTGATCATAGTGATGACTACTGTACTTTAAACAGTACAATGTGATCATGGTGATTACTATTATGTGATATACAGTGCAATGTGATCATGGTGTTCACTACTATATCTTATACAATACATGTGATCATGGTGATTTCTACTATATGTTGTACTGTACATTGTGATCATGGTGATTACTATTATGTGTTATACAGTGCAATATGATCATGGTGATTACTATTATGTGTTATACAGTGCAATGTGATCATGGTGTTCACTATATGTTACACAATACATGTGAGTATGGTGATTTCTACTATATGTTGTACTGTACGGTGTGAACATGGTGATTACTACTACATGTTACACAGTACAGTGTGGTCATGGTGATTATTACTACAATATGTTATAGAGTATGGTGTGATTATTGTGATTACTACTATACTTTATACAGTACAGTACAATGTCATCATGGTGGTTCTACCATATGTTGTACTGCATAGTATGATCATGGCGATTGCTACTATATGTTGTGCTGTACAGTGTGAATATGTTGATTACTAATAAATGTTATACAGTACAGTGAGATCATGGTGATTACTACTAAACATTCTATGGTGCAAATGTGATCTTGGTGGTTGCTACTATATGTCATATAGTACAGTGTGATCATGGTGATTATAAAGTACAGTATGATAATGGTGATTACTACAATACTTTACACAGAACAGTGTAATCATGATTATTGCTACAATACTTTAGACAGTACAGTGTGATCATTGTGATTGCTACTATACTTTATACAGTACAGTATGATCATGGTGATTACTATTATGTGTTATACAGCACAGTGTGATCATGGAGTTTTCTACTATAAGTTAAACAGGACAGTTTGATCATGGTGATTTCTATATGTATTGTACAATGTGATCATGGTGATTACTACTAAACATTGTACTGTACAGTGTGATCATTGTGATTATTACTATATTTTATATGGCACAATGTGATCATGGTGATTACTACTATATGTTATATGGAACACTGTGATTATGGTAATTACTACTATAGTTCAGACTTTTTTTTTTAATTTCTCCAAGTCTTATGGGTTTCTAATACCATGACAGGAATAGACACCATTCCTAAGTCACAGTACGATTAAAGTTCATGAAATTAGTATTGTTTCAATCTTTGATGTCAGCCAGAAGTGCTTTTCACAGCACCTGCAATGTGCCCAGTAATGACTCCTTCTGCAATTCATATGGGGTTACATGTATTGGTAACATGTCTAAATACGATT
This sequence comes from Protopterus annectens, assembly GCF_019279795.1. Taxonomy (NCBI): domain Eukaryota; kingdom Metazoa; phylum Chordata; order Ceratodontiformes; family Protopteridae; genus Protopterus; species Protopterus annectens. Next base: position 195,712,340 of record NC_056745.1, read on the forward strand.
GTAGATGCTATTTTATAAGACAAATTGCTCCTACTACTATTGGAATTGTCTAGGTATCTTTCTTCCACATTGCTCTCATTTCTGCCTCCAAATACTGACATTGTATGACTTTGTCTCTCTCTGCACACAATGCACTGTAGTCATTGGGTGTGGCAATTTCAATGATCAATGCTACAATGCTACTTTTGTCTTCTTTTCATGGACCACTATATCCAGTTTTCACATATCTTTTGAACTGTTGGTAATGGGTGATCCCATGTGATGCAGACTTCATAATTTTCTGTGATGCTTTGTGGCTCATGTTTCCAGTGTTTTACAGACATTTCAGTACCATAATGTTTGCACAATCTCGAGTGCAACAGTCTTGCCACATTATTATGCCTTTCAGTATACAGTCCTTCTGCCATTAGTATGTCACAGCAATGAGGTGTGCAGCTATTTCCAATTCAGTTTTATAAAACCTACATTTGTCTCTTTCTCCCACATGTTCAATGGACTTTGTAAACCAGCATGTACATAGCTCACTATCTTGGGGAGCCAATATTAACTTTTCATCTCTTGGTTTGAATTTGCCTCTCCTTAACCATTCCTGCAGTCATTCCTGATAAACATGAGGCTCTTCCAGAAGTTTTCTATGTTTGAAACTATATTTATGCATTTCTCACATTTCTTGCTTTCTCATCTGGTCCTTCACCTTATATTCTTTCTTTTGATTTTTGGCACATTCAGTTGCTGTCTGATTTTATCTACTTCTGGTTTGATTTCCATTCCTGCTTGACACCAATATGCTTCTGCTAGATTAAGCAGAGAAGTCACCTAAGATTTATTTTCCTCATGTTTCAAAACTTTCACTACATTTGGGTCTTGTGACGTTGGTAGATTACGTGTGGAGTCCCACATTTGCAGACCTATACATGTAATCAATTTCAAGGAGGCCTATCCCTCCTTCAGAACGGGGAATATATAATCTTGGTATGCACTGATTTTTATAAATCATTTGGTGAGCATGAAGCATCCTTCTTGTTTTCTTATCTAGTTTATCCAACATGTTTTGGGGCCAGTCAATCATTCCAAAACTGTAAGTTAGGACAGGAAGAGCAAATTGGTTTATAGCTTGGATTTTGCTCCTAGATGCCAATGCTGTTTTCAGGATTAATTTAAGTCTTTTAAAGTGCTCCTTACTAAGTTTTATTCATATTTGTTCATGTTTTATTGTTGATCCTTCATCAGTTCCCAAATATTTATACACTCCCTCTTACTCAAGTTCTTTTATATCACATTCTTGTCCCAAACTGATGTTTTCTTGGTGATGCAGTTTTACTGCTTCAAAGATCTCTTTTGCACATTTATCAAAACCAAATAAAATTCTTATATCATGTGAAAAAGATTTGACAGCTTCCAGTTGTGTTTTCAGTTCCTCATCTGATAAGCTATACAATTTTCAATCATCGACAAAGAGAAGATGAGAAGTCTTTACACTTTGTTGTCTTCTAGGAGCCAAATTATAGCCATGGTCTAAGCTGTTAAGTAGACAGCTTAATGGGTTAAGAGCAAGGCAGAATAACAGTGGTGCCAGAGAGTCAACCTAGAATATCCCCCTTTGAATGTTTATCCCTGGAATAATAATTTGTCCTTTATCATGGCTTAATTGCAAAGTGGTCTGCCACTGTTTCATGGTCACTGTAATGTAGTCGATCAGTGAAGAATCTATCTTATCCATTTTTAAGCACTCTTTTATCCATGAATGTGGGATACTATCAAATGCTTTCTTGTAGTCAATCCATGCCATACTTAGATTCTATCCCTTTTTTACAGTTCTCACTATGACTTTATTTAACAACAAATGATACTTTGTTCCACATGGCTTTCTTTTATTGCCCTTTTGTTCTACTGCCATAATTGAGTTTTCTTGTAAATGACTATAAACACTGTCGGCATCAATTCCAGTATATAGTTCATACATCAAAGGAAGACAAGTTATTGGTCTATAGTTTTTAAGGTAGCTTGCAGGTTCACTCTTAAGTAGTAGCATTTTTTTTCCTGTTCTTAGCTAGGTTGGTGTCTGTTCAAGGTGCGCATATAAATAGTTCTTAATCATAGCTAAATCTCCAAGCAAAGATGTTAATACTTTTAACCAGAAGTTAGGTACTGCATCTGGAGCTGGGGTTTTCCATTTGGAGGTTTTTCTTAACTTTGTTTCAATTTCTGTGGCTGTTACTTCATCCCATTTCATATCCTGTACATTTAAACCTCTTATTCTTTCTTTTACTTCTGCTATCCATTTAGCATCTTTGTTATGTTCCACAGGATCTTCATAAATACTTCTCTGTTTACTACTAAACATTATACTGTACAGTGGTATCATATTATTTACTACTAAACATTATACTGTACAGTGTGATCATGGTGATTACTACTACACTTTAGACAATACAGTGTGATCATGTTGTTTACTACTAAACATTGTACTGTACAGTGTGATCATGGTGATGACTACTACACTTTAGACAATACAGTGTGATCATGTTGTTTACTACTAAACATTATACTGTACAGTGTGATCATGGTGATTACTACTAAACATTATACTGTACAGTGTGATCATGTTGTTTGCTACTAAACATTGTACTGTACAGTGTGATCATTGTGATTACTACTAAACATTGTACTGTACAGTGTGGTCATGATGATTACTACTAAACATTGTACTGTACAGTGTGATCATGGTGATTACTACTAAACATTATACTGTACAGTGTGATCATGTTGTTTACTACTAAACATTATACTGTACAGTGTGATCATCGTGATTACTACTACACTTTAGACAATACAGTGTAATCATGTTGTTTACTACTAAACATTATACTGTACAGTGTGATCATCGTGATTACTACTACACTTTAGACAATACAGTGTAATCATGTTGTTTACTACTAAACAGTGTACTGTACAGTGTGATCATGGTGATTACTACTACACTTTAGACAATACAGTGTGATCATGTTGTTTACTACTAAACATTATACTGTACAGTGCAATCATGGTGATTACTACTACACTTTAGACAATACAGTGTGATCATGTTGTTTACTACTAAACATTATATTGTACAATGTGATCATGGTGATTACTACTAAACATTATACTGTACAGTGTGATCATGTTGTTTGTTACTAAACATTGTACTGTACAGTGTGATCATCGTGATTACTACTAAACATTGTACTGTACAGTGTGGTCATGGTGATTACTACTAAACATTGTACTGTACAGTGCAATCATGGTGATTACTACTACACTTTAGACAATACAGTGTGATCATGTTGTTTACTACTAAACATTATATTGTACAATGTGATCATGGTGATTACTACTAAACATTATACTGTACAGTGTGATCATGTTGTTTGTTACTAAACATTGTACTGTACAGTGTGATCATCGTGATTACTACTAAACATTGTACTGTACAGTGTGGTCATGGTGATTACTACTAAACATTGTACTGTACAGTGTGATCATGGTGATTACTACTAAACATTGTACTGTACAGTGTGATCATGGTGATTACTACTACACTTTAGACAATAGTGTGATCATGCTGATTGCTACTATACTTTAGCCAGTATAATGTGATCATGGTGATTGCTGCTATACGTTATACTGTACCATGTGATCATGGTGATTACTACTATACATTAGACACTTCAGTGTGATTATGTCGATTACTACTATATATATTGTACAGTATCTCTCTCTTGCTCTCTCTAATTTCTCCAAGTCTTTTAAGTTTGTAACACCATTACAGAAATGGACCCCATTCCTAAGTTAAAGAATGATTAAAGTTTGTGAAATTAATATTGCTTCAGTCTTTGATGTTAGCCAAAAGTGCTATTCACAGCCCTGCATTCTGCCAAGAACTGATTCCTTCTGCAAGTCATACAGAATTACATGTATCAGCAGCATATCTAGATAGGACCCATTGCTCCTACTACCATTGGAAATGTCTGGGCACCCTTCTTCCACATTCCCCTCATTTCTGCCTGTAAATCCTGGTATTGTATGACTTTATGTCTCTCTCAATATGTAAATCACTGTAATCACTGGGTGTAGCAATTTCAATGACCAATGCTGCTTTTGTCTTCTTTTCATGGATTACTATATCTTGTTTTCCCACATCCATTTTTGAGCTGTTGGTAATGGGTGATCCCTTGTGATATTTATGAGTCTGAACTAATAATATCTGATTTTTTTCTACCCAACCAACCCCACTAAATACTCTGTATGTTTTGTTTCCCCTAGCTCTCTCCCTTGTTTCTGCACCCTAACTTTGAACCCCTGACTAAGGATCTGTCAATTTTCACCTAAAATAGGAATCAGCCATACCTGTACATGAAAAGAATAACTCGGGAGACTGGAAAGAAAGTATGACATCACCCTCTCTGTAAATGTGCAGATATTAATCTGAACTCCTTTCTGTACACATTTACCTTATTCCATTGTGAGCACAGTGCCATGGGAACCTGAGGCCCTATAAAGACCCCTTCAGCCCTCTCATAACTACAACTTAAGTATTTCTCTACCCCTATATAATACTATCTAGCTAACTGCCTGAAAATTAATAGAAATTTGCCATTTTCTTGCAGAAATCCTGAACCGTTTTGGCATAGGGCTGACTGATAGTTTTTTTTAAAACTCAGCAGCTACTTGGTAGGGCCCCACTCTGTTCACCCTCACTGTGCTTGGGCTCACTTTGCTCCCCTCCCACCCCCATTCTCACCCACCCCCATATCATTTCCTTTACACTTATCCACCTTAGCCACACCTCTTCTAAGTCTTCCCAAGTCCCTCTTAACTACTTCCTTACTGACACACCTCTTCCTCTATAACACCCTCCCATACTCCACTGCTTATCTCCGACCCCTCCCTCCCACTGTCTACTCATACTCTGCCTAAAGATCATGACTTTTACATCACAAACATTACTCTGGATACCTATACTCTGCTTCTTCTACCTCCTCACTTCCTATCACTCACATCTACCCCCACCCTACTTCCACCCAAAAAACTGGACTCTAAATCCAAATACTAAACCACAGGCTCCTCAGCACTCCTATCCCCCCTTCCCAACCAATACTACTCTCCTTCCTAAAATAAAATTATCTCCCCATCTCCCAACCACCTCTAAGCAGAAAACAAAATGTCTCCCTACTTAAACAATTACTCTACTTCAAAACACTACTTCAATCAAGGGAGATCCATCCTAACCCAGGTCCCTCCCATGCCACCCTGAACTATAATCCTCTTGTACAAAACCCAACCAACTTTACTCCCTCTAAAAAGCAAATATCCTTCTTCTCTATCAATCTTAGGAGTGTAATAAATAAAGATCAAGACCTCCATGGCTGGTTATCTGACTATACTCCAGACATAGTCACCCTAACTGAAACATGGCTAAAACCACACTATCAAGATAGTGAAATTACCCCCATCTGGATATAACATCCTTAGACTTGACAGACAAAAGAAAAGAGGAGGGGGTATAGCCATTTCCTATCCTCCCCCTTCCCTATTTCTAAAAAGCTGAACTCCTACTTGCCAATGTTAAACTTAACAACTTTACCACCATAACTGTTGTAGCAATTTATATCCCCCCTGGAGACAATCTTAGCATACTTGAGAACATTCTATCCCACCTCTCCCAGACCATACACAATGAAACCATCATACTAGGGGATGTAAACATAGATTGGCTCTCAATACAAACCCCCAATACTACCTCTTGTATCAACGTACATGGATCTGAGCAACTAATTACTACCCCTACCTATATTAACAAATCACACCTTCTAAAGTCTCTTCTGGACTGGATTAGTAATGCCCAAAACTACCATAACCCTCACACTCTACCAAATGCCCTTAGTGATCACTGTCCTGTCAAAGTCACCAGATGTACTTCCCATTTCACCAGACCTTTCAGATTCATCACATCCCGTAATACCTCATCTTTCAGTTCTGACTCTTTCATTGACCAACTCTCTAGAATAAACTGGTCCCATCTCACCACTCTTCCCTCAGATGAGGCTGTCCACTCCTTCAACTCCACCTTCCTTAACATCATTGACTCCCTTGCTCCTCTCCACACAATAAGAATCAAAACTAACTCCGCTCCTTGGCTGACAAAATCTACTAGTACACTGATGAAAAACCGTGACAGGATATGAAAACAATGGACTAAAATTAAAACCCCTTCTCTCATACAGACCTATAAAGAACTTAGGAATCAAATAAAGAAAATTATTAACAAAGACAGATCTAACTTCTATGCTAACCCTTCCACTACCCTGCAATCAGACCCCAAAACAATTCTGGAACTCAATCAACCATATACTACATCCAGGAAAGCTTCCCCCTCCAAACCCATGCCCAAATAAAACAGCAGAAAAAACTGCCAATACATTTAACAATCATTTTATTGACTCAATAACTGCCATAATAAATGCTCTTCCCACTACAAAAAATGCTAACTCCAAAACCTCTACCTCTCCTCCACATCCCTCTAACTCCTTTTTCCTTAAGTCTGTTTCAACTAACTATATTAAATCCTTACTTTCTAAACAAAAACCTTGCTCCCCCTCAACAGATAATCTTCCTTCCTATTTCCTAGAGATTGCTGCTGAACCTCTAGCCTATCCTGTTTCTATCCTGATTAACCAATCCATCTCTGAATCATATGTCCCAGCAATATGGAAAATATTATTCACATTACCTATACACAAAGGTGGTAATACTTCTGATATATCAAACTTCAGACCAATTGCTATAGTCTCCCCTCTCTAAAATACTAGAGAAATGCATTCACAAGCAGATAATGCAGTACCTTCTTCAAGAGAGCCTTCTTACACACACACACACAACATGGATTATGTACTAAACACTGTACCACAACTGCACTAATATCCATCATCAATGCTGTATCTCTGGCCCGTGACAACAATAAACTCATTTCATGTCTATTCCTTGACCTCTGCAAAGCCTTTGACACTGTCTCCTATCCCCTCCTCTTGGACAAACTATCCCATTTAAAATTATCCCCTCCCACCATATCCTGGTTTTCTAGCTATCTCTCTAACCACCAGCAAGCTGTTAAATGGCACTCTGCTCTATCCCACCCCCCTTAACGTCTCAATGGGAGTCCCCCAAGGATCCATACTTGGGCCACTGCTCTTTAATATTTTCACTAACCTACTTTACACCTCTTGTCCTCACTCCACAATTGTACAATATGCAGACGATTTGACTGTCATCACCATTGCTGACAATCCATTTGACCTCCACTCTACTACCCAAGCATCGTTCAATACCATAGAGACATGGCTTTGTGATAACAAATTAAATCTTAACCTTAAAAAAACTAATCTCCTACACTTCCTCCCCAAAAACCTCATAAATCTCAAAACTACATTTTCCATCCTATTAAGCAATAACACTATCATTACTGCTGAACCCAGCACTAAACTGCTGGGAGTCATAATAGACGATCAGCTTAGATTTGATCTCCAAGTCACCAATTCTATCAAAAAGATTCACCAGAAACTTGGACTCCTTTATTGCAACAAAAGACATTTAACATACATAGCCAGAATAACTCTCTCCCATGCATTTCTTCTTTCCACCCTTCTTTATAGCTGTCAATTATTCACTAACCTGAGCACCACACTCATTGCAAAACTAGAAACTACCTATAATAAGGTGGACAGATTCACTGCAAACCAAACCTACAAATCTCACCATTGCTTATTCCTTAAACAATTGGACTGGCTTGAATTACATCATTTACCCCCTACTATGTCAACTACAAATTATCCACTCTATCCTCTATCAACCATCTTTCTGTCCTAGCCTTCTATCTATTATATCTAAATATTCCCCAACCAGGACACTACGTAGTGCTGACCAAGACTTCCTACAGATTTATAAACCCAAAACCAAACTAGGAAGTTTACTCTATAACTATAACCCTGCTACAAATTGGAAACAACTCCCCCAATAAATTAGGTCCCTTGACCATAGCAAGCATTTCAAGCTAGCCACTCAAAGATACCTAACAAACAAATGGTCCTGTCACTGTAGTCAACCGTCCCAAAACAAACCTACCCCTTATTTCTTATACCTCCCCTCTATCAGCCCTCTGCATTTCCTTATTCCCCATTTCTCCCTCTATATCCTTCCCTTCTATTTTCCCTCTCCCTCATCTTCCTCTCCTCCCCTGTCTATCCCAATAAACTTCGCCCACTTTTAAACACCTCATCCCCATTCTATTCTTTTTGTACTTATACTGTATGTAATCTAACAAGAATTATGACAAATTATATCATTATTACATTGTACCTGAGTGTTTTTTCTATATGATTTATTGTAAATGTTATCTTGCTACAGTTTTTCTAGTTGCCACTGAGGATTTCTTAACTGTCTGTATGTAAAATTTATAAACTCACTGTGGATCTTTTCTCCCCGGGTCTCCACTGAAACGAGCCAACCACTCAGCTGGCCTAACCAGTCAACAAATGTAAAATAAATTAAATAAATAAATAAACTTCATCATTCCTTATAATACTTGGTGGCACATTTTTTCAATGCTTTACAGCTACTTTAGTATTTTAATGTTTATACAATCCCCACTGCAACAGTCTTGATAAATTATTATGCCTTTCAGTGTACAGCCCTTCTACCATTAGTGTTTCACATCCAGCAACAAGATGTGACACTTTTTCCAGTTCTATTTTACAGAACCTGCATTTGTCTGTTTCTCCCACATGTTCAATGGACTTTGAAAATCAATGTGTATGTAGTCTGCAATCATGGCTTGCCAATATTAACCTTTCATCTTTTGACATAAATTCACCTCTACTTAACCATTCCTGCATCAGATCCTGATCAATATGAGGTTGTTCCAGAAGTTTTCTGTACTTGCAACTATATTTATACCTTTTCCACTTTTTGCCTTCTCATCTGATCTTTCACCTTATATTCTTTCTTTTGTTTTTGTTTTTTGGCACATTCAGTTGCTGCCTGATTTTTATCTACTTCTGATTAGGTTTCCATCCCAGCTTGACACCGATATGCATCTGTTAAACTAAACAAGGAGGTCATCTTAGACTTGTTCTCTTCATGTTTCAAAACTTTCACTATGTTCCAGTTTGATAAGGTCAGCAGATATGTATGCAGTTCTATGATTGCAGATCTACAGATGCAATCAGTTTCAAGAAGTCCAATACCTCCTTTAGAATTAGGAATAAATAATCTTGGTACACACTCATTTTTAATTATCACTTGATAATCATGATGCATTTTTTCTTGTTTTTCTGTCCAACTGATACAATTCCTTTTGGGGCCAATCAGTCACTTCAAATTTTAAAAGTTAGAACAGGAAGAGCAAATTGGTTTACAGCTTGGACTTTGTTCCTGGATGTCAGGGCTGTTTTCAATATTAATTTTAGTTTTATTTTTCTAACACATTCCTTACGTAGTTTTGTTTGCATTTGTTTATGTTTTATTGACGATCCTTCATCAGTTCCCAAACATTTATAAACTCCTTCCTGCTCAAGTTCCTGTCTCTCACATTCCTGTCCCAGACTGATATTTTCTTTATGCTGCAGCCTTCCTGCTTTAAATTTTATTTTTTGCACATTTATCAAGACAAAATGACATTCTTATATCATCTGAGGAAGTTTTGACCACTTCCAGTTGTGCTTTCAGCTCCTCATTTGATGAACTATATAATTTTAAATCATCCACAAAATGAATATGAGAAGTCTTTACACTTTATTGTTTTCTGGAAGCCAAATTATAACCATGACCTAATCTATTAAATAGACAACTGAATGGGTTAAGGGCAACACAAAAGAGCAATGATGACAAAGATTCACCTTGGAATATCCACCTTTGATTTTTTATCCCTGGGATAATAATTTGTCCTTTATCATAGCTTTCCTGCAAAGTGGTTTGCCATTGTTTCATGGTCACTGTGATATAATTGATCGATTTAGGGTGTATCCTATACATCTGTAAGCACTCTTTTATCCATGAATGCGGGATGCTGTCAAATGCTTTTTTATAATCTATCCAAACCATACTTTGATTCTTCCCTTTTTAGAATTCTCCATTAAAACTTACTTTAACAGCAAATGATCCTTTGTTCTATATGACTTTGTTCTATATGACTTTCTATTGTTATCCTTTTGTTCTACTGCCATGAGTTTTCTTCTAAATAAATATAAATTCCGTTGGCATCAATTCCAGTGTAGAGCTTATACATCATCATGAGGCAAGTTAATGGTCTGTAGTTTTTACGATAGCTTACTGGTTCTCTCTTAAGGAGGAGTATTCGGTACAGTGTCATCATGGTGATTACTACTATACATTGTACTGTACAGTGATCATGGTAATTACTACCACACATTACACAGTACAGTGTGATCATGTTATTACTACAATACATTATAAAGTACAGTGTGATTATGGTGATTACTACTATACGTTATATGGTACAGTGTGATCATGGTGATTACTACTGTACTTTGGACAGTGCAGTGTAATAATGGTAATTACTACTATACGTTATACGGTACAGTGTCATCATGGTGATTACTACTATACATTGTACTGCACAGTGTTCATGGTGATTACTACTATACATTATACAGTACAGTGATCATGGTAATTGCTACTATACATTATACAGTACAGTGTAATAATGCTAATTACTACTGTACGTTATACGGTACAGTGCCATCATGGAGATTACTACTATACATTGTACTGCACAGTGTTCATGGTGATTACTAATATACATTGTGCTGTACAGTGATCATGGAGACTGCTACTATACATTGTACTGTACAGTGATCATGGTGATTACCACTATACATTATACAGTACAGTGTTATCATAGTGATTACTACTATACATTGTACTGTACAGTGATCATGGTGATTGCTACTATACATTGTACTGTACAGTGATCATGGTGATTACTACTATACATTGTACTGCACAGTGATTATGGTGATTGCTACTATACATTATACAATGCAGTGTGATCATGGTGATTACTACATGTTACACAGTACAGTGTGATCATGTTATTACTACAATACATTATAGAATACAGTGTGATCATGTTGATTACTACTGTACTTTAGAGAGTGCAGTGTGATAATGGTAATTACTACTATACATTATAAGGTACAGTGTGATCATGGTGATTACTGATATATGTTACACAGTACAGTGTGATCATGTTGATTACTACTATACATTATACTGTACAGTTCTCATGGAAATTACTACTATACTTATATTGTACATTATCTCTCTCTCTCTAATTTCTCCAAATATTTTGAGTTTCTAATACCCTGACTCGAATGGAGCCCATTTCTAAGTAAAAATATGACTAAAGTTCATGAAATTAATATTGTTTCAGACTTTGATATTTGTCAAAAGTGCTCTTTGCAGCACCTGCAATGTGCCAGAACTGATTCCTTCTGCAAGTCATACAGGGTTACATGTATCAGCAGCATATCTACATAGGACTGTGAGTTATTTTTTATGAGACCCATTGCTCTTACTACCATTGAAAATGTCTGTGGTATCCTTCTTACACATTCCTCTCATTTCTGTCTGCAAATCCTGGTATTTTATGACTTTGTGTCTCTCTGTATGTAAGACACTATAATCACTGGGTGTAGCAATTTCAATGATCAATGCTACATTTGTCTTCTTTTCATGAATTATTATATCTAGTTTTCTTGCATCTATTTTTGAACTGCGGGTAATGGGTGATCCCATGTGATATAAACTTCATCATTCCCTATAATACTTGCTGGCACATTTTTCCAATGCTTCTCAGCTACTTCAATATTTTAATGCTAACACAATCCCCAATGCAACAGTCTTGCTTCATTATTATGCCTTTCAGTATACAGCCCTGCTGCCATTAGTGTATCACACCCAGCAACAAGATGTGCAACTTTTTCCAGTTCTGTTTTATAGAACCTGCATTTGTCTGTTTCTCCCACATGCTCAATGGACTTTATAAATCAATGTGTATGTAGTCTGCTATCCTGGCCTGCCAATATTAATCTTTCATCTTCTGATTTAAATTCACATCTCCTTAACCATTCCTGCATGAAATCCTGATCAACATGAGGTTATTCCAGAAGTTTTCTGTACTTGCAACTATATTTATACCTTTTCCACTTTTTTGCCTTCTCATCTGATCTTTCACCTTACATTCTTTCTTTTGATTTTTGGCTCATTTGGTTGCTTCCTTACTTTTATCTACTTCTGATTAGGTTTCCATTCCTACCTGACACCAGTATGCTTCTGTTAAACTAAACAATGAGGGCAACTTAGACTTGTTCTCTTCATGTTTCAAAACTTTAAATATGTTCAAGTCCTCTAAGGTCAACATATGTGTATGTAGATCTATATATCCAATCAATTTTGAGAAGTCCAATACTTCCTTCAGAATGAGGAATAAATAATCCAGTTATAAACTAATTTTTAATTATCACTTGATAATTATGAGGCATTTTTCTTGTTTTCCTGTCTGAATAATCCAATTCCTTTTGGGGCCAATCACCTCAAAATTGTAAGTTACAACAGGAAGAGCAAATTGGGTTATAGCTTGGACTTTGTTCCTGGATGGCAGGGCTGTTTTCAATATTAATTTTAGTTTTATTTTTCCAACACATTCCTTACGTAGTTTTGTTTGCATTTGTTTATTTTTTATTAACGATCCTTCATCAGTTCCCAAACATTTATAAACTCCTTCCTGCTCAAGTTCCTGTCTCTCACATTCCTGTCCCAGACTGATATTTTCTTTATGCTGCAGCCTTCCTGCTTTAAATTTAATTTGTTGCACATTTATCAAGATCAAATGACATTCTTATATCATCTGGGGAAGTTTTGACCACTTCCAGTTGTGCTTTCAGTTCCTAATCTGATGAACTATACAATTTTAAATCATCCACAAAATGAATATGAGAAGTCTTTACACTTTGTTGCTGTCTGGAAGCCAAATTGTAACCATGAACTAATCTATTAAGTAGACAGCTGAATGGGTTAAGGGCAAGACAAAAGAGCAATGGTGACACAGATTCACCTTGGAATATCCACCTTCGAATTTTTATCCTTGGCATAATAATTTGTCTTTTGTCATAGCTTTGTGCAAAGTGGTTTTCCACTGTTTCATGGTCAATGTAATATAATTGATCGATTTAGGGTATATCATATACATGTGTAAGCACGCCTTTATCAATGCATGTGGAATGTTGTCAAATGCTTTCTTAAAATCTATCTATGCCATACTTAGAGCCTTTCCCTTTTTACAATTCTCCATTACAACTTAATTTAAAAGCAAATGATCCTTTGTTCTATATGACTTTCTTTTGTTATCCTTTTGTTCTACTGCCATGAATTTCCTTCTAAATAAATATAAGCTCTTTTGGCATCAATTCCAGGGTATGGTTTATACATCATTGGGAGGCAAGTTAATGGTCCGTAGTTTTTAGGATAGCTTACTGGTTCTCTCTTAAGGAGGAGTATTCGGTACAGTGTTATCCTGGTGATTACTACTATACATTGTACTGTACAGTGATCATGGTGATTGCTACTATACATTATACAGGACAGTGTTATCATGGTGATTACTACTATACATTGTACTGCACAGTGTTCATGGTGATTGCTATCATGGTGATTGCTACTATACATTATACAGTACAGTGTTATCATGGTGATTACTACTACACATTGTACTGCACAGTGTTCATGGTGATTGCTACTATACATTGTATTGTACAGTGATCATGGTGATTGCTACTATACATTGTACTGCACAGTGACCATGGTGATTACTACTATACCTTTTTCTGTACAGTGATCATGGTGATTACTACTCTACATTATACAGTACGGTGTGATCATGGTGATTACTACTACATGTTACACAGTACAGTGTGATCATGTTGATTATTTCTACAATACATTATACAGTACAGTGCGATCATCGTGATTGCTACTATATGTTATACAGTACGGTGCGATCATGGTGATTATTACTACATACATGTTACACTGTACAGTGTGATCATTATGATTACTGCTACACGTTACACAGTACAGTGTGATCATGTTATTGCTATAATACGTTATAGAGTACAGTGTGATTATGATGATTACTACCATATCTTATACAGTACAGTGTGATCATGGTGATTACTACTGTACTTTAGACAGTACAGTGTAATAATGGTAATTACTACCATACGTTATATGGTACAGTGTGATTGTGGTGATTACTACTGTACTTTAGACAGTACAGTGTAATAATGGTAATTACTACAATATGTTATACAGTACAGTGTGATCATGATGGTTACTATTATACGTTATACACTGCAGTGTGATCCTGGTGATTGATACTATACATTATAAAGTACAATATGATCACTGTGACTGCTAACATGTCTTATACAGTACAGTGTGTTCATGGTGATTACTGCTATACATTATACACTGCACTGTGATCCTGGTGATTGCTACTATACATTATACTTGACAGTATGATCATGGTGATTATTACATCTTATACAGTACAGTACAGTGTGATCATGGTGATTACTACTATAAGTTATACACTGCAATGTGATCCTGGTGATTGATACTATACATTATACAGTACAGTATGTTCATGGTGATTACTGCTATATGTTATACAGTACAGTGTAATCATGGTGCTTACCAATGTACTTTAGACAGTGTATTCAGATCATGGTGATTGATATTATATGTTGTACTGTACATTATGATCATGGTGATTACTAATATATCTTATATATTATACAGGGATCATGGTGATTGCTACTATATATTATACTTGACAGCGTGATCATGGTGATTACTACTAAATGTTATACGGTACAGTGTGTTCATGGTGATTACTGCTATATGTTATACAGTATAGTGTAATCATGGTGCTTACCAATGTATTTTAGACAATGTATTCTGATCATGGTGATTGCTAATATATGTTGTAATGTACATTATGATCATGGTGATTACTACTATATGTTATATATTATACAGGGATCATGGTGATTGCTACTATATATTATACTCAACAATGTGATCATGGTGATTACTAATATATGTTATATATTATACAGGGATCATGGTGATTGCTACTATACATTATAGTCGACAGTGTGATCATGGTGATTACTAATATACGTTATATATTATACAGGGATCATGGTGATTGCTACTATACATTATAGTCGACAGTGTGATCATGGTGATTACTACTATATGTTGTATACTATACAGGGATACTGTTGCATAATACAGTGTGATCATGGTGATTGCTATTAGATATTATGCATTACAGTGTGATCAGGGTGATCACTACTATATGTTATATACTATACAGGGATACTGTTGCATAATACAGTGTGATCATGGTGATTACTACTATATGTTGTATACTATACAGGGATACTGTTACATAATACAGTGTGATCATGGTGATTGCTATTAGATGTTATGCATTACAGTGTGATCAGGGTGATCACTACTATATGTTATATACTATACAGGGATACTGTTGCATAATACAGTGTGATCATGGTGATTACTACTATATGTTGTATACTATACAGGGATACTGTTGCATAATACAGTGTGATCATGGTGATTACTACTATATGTTGTATACTATACAGGGATACTGTTACATAATACAGTGTGATCATGGTGATTACTACTGTATGTTGTATACTATACAGGGATACTGTTACATAATACAGTGTGATCATGGTGATTACTACTATATGTTATATACTATACAGGGATACTGTTGCATAATACAGTGTGATCATGGTGATTACTACTATATGTTGTATACTATACAGGGATACTGTTGCATAATACAGTGTGATCATGGTGATTACTACTATATGTTGTATACTATACAGGGATACTGTTGCATAATACAGTGTGATCATGGTGATTGCTATTAGATGTTATGCATTACAGTGTGAACAGGGTGATCACTACTATATGTTATATACTATACAGGGATACTGTTACATAATACAATGTGATCATGGTGATTGCTATTAGATGTTATGCATTACAGTGTGATCAGGGTGATCACTACTATATGTTATATACTATACAGGGATACTGTTACATAATACAGTGTGATCATGGTGATTACTACTGTATGTTGTATACTATACAGGGATACTGTTACATAATACAGTGTGATCATGGTGATTGTTATTAGATGTTATTCATTACAGTGTGATCAGGGTGATCACTACTGTATGTTATATACTATACAGGGATACTGTTACATAATACAGTGTGATCATGGTGATTGCTATTAGATGTTATGCATTACAGTGTGATCAGGGTGATCACTACTATATGTTATATACTATACAGGGATACTGTTGCATAATACAGTGTGATCATGGTGATTGCTATTAGATGTTATGCATTACAGTGTGATCAGGGTGATCACTACTGTATGTTATATACTATACAGGGATACTGTTGCATAATACAGTGTGATCATGGTGATTGCTATTAGATGTTATGCATTACAGTGTGATCAGGGTGATCACTACTATATGTTATATACTATACAGGGATACTGTTACATAATACAGTGTGATCATGGTGATTACTACTATATGTTGTATACTATACAGGGATACTGTTGCATAATACAGTGTGATCATGGTGATTGCTATTAGATGTTATGCATTACAGTGTGATCAGGGTGATCACTACTGTATGTTATATACTATACAGGGATACTGTTGCATAATACAGTGTGATCATGGTGATTGCTATTAGATGTTATGCATTACAGTGTGATCAGGGTGATCACTACTATATGTTGTATACTATACAGGGATACTGTTACATAATACAGTGTGATCATGGTGATTGCTATTAGATGCTATGCATTACAGTGTGATCAGGGTGATCACTACTATATGTTGTATACTATACAGGGATACTGTTACATAATACAGTGTGATCAGGGTGATTACTACGGTATGTTATATACTATACAGGGATACTGTTGCATAATACAGTGTGATCATGGTGATTGCTATTAGATGTTATGCATTACAGTGTGATCAGGGTGATCACTACTATATGTTGTATACTATACAGGGATACTGTTACATAATACAGTGTGATCATGGTGATTGCTATTAGATGCTATGCATTACAGTGTGATCAGGGTGATCACTACTATATGTTGTATACTATACAGGGATACTGTTACATAATACAGTGTGATCATGGTGATTACTACTGTATGTTATATACTATACAGGGATACTGTTACAAAATACAGTGTGATCAGGGTGATTGCTATTAGATGCTATGCATTACAGTGTGATCAGGGTGATCACTACTATATATTGCAAAGTACCTTTCCTTTCCTTTGTACTCTTAGTTTGATTGCCTAAGTGACTAGTTCAGAGTTCCACATTGCTATGATGATACTGAAATCCCTGTCTCATTACTTCTTTTCTTTGGTAATAATTGGTGATATACAGTAAGAATCTAGACACCTGTCTCAGATTTCCCTTTCTGTCTATTTATGTTTGATGATTGTCCTCCAATGAGCACCAAAATTATCTATCAATGAGAATCTCTGAAAGATTAGTTATGCTCACTTTTCCTAACAGTTGGTCACACATTCTGTGGCTGTACAGGTATGCTGTGTCACTTTAGGCAGTAGGTGCTCAAACTGCCTGTTTCTACTTATGTGTCTGCTACTGTTCCCATGTATGGTTCGCAGGGATACTTCTTGTGGTCTCAGTGTTTCTGTTGTAACCGCAATCATTCGTTTGTATGATGTGAAATAATTTTTATTTTTTTCTCTGTGAGATTCCTTTATGCACTGGAGCCCTTTGTTAGTAGTTAAGTTTCTAATGTTAAATACACTGCTTAAATATCCACATTAACATCAGTAACTTAACTAATAATGAAGGGCTCATGCCAGCTTGAAAGCTCAAGTACTTGCAAAACCTATGTTTGTCCAATAAAAGGTATTACATCACACCTGTGTTCCAGTGTCTTTGTGTTTTCTGTTAGTGGACCAAATGGCCATTTCTTTAATTTTCTTTTTTAATCTATGGAAATGCTATTATTAAACTATCTTATAACATATACCCACACTGATTATTTTACACAATATTTAAGAAATTCGATATAATGAGATCAGCCTTAGTCCATGCAGTCAGTAATCTGCTGCTGGTAAAATATCAAAAGTAATTTTCCAAAGTCATACTCTTAACTTTTGTCTTGTGCATTTGGCACTCCAAATCATTTTTTTTTCTAAACCAGCTGTATGTCATTTGTAGACTGCTTGTCTGCTATAGATATTGGACTGTTCTGAGTGGATCTTATGGATAGGTCTCTGGTGTCATCACTAGTGAATCTGTAAGCTTATTCACCCTGCAGCATTGCAGTGTGAAATGTTATAAGATTTAGTTCTGCCACTTTATTGTTCATGGGGCCAATTCTCCCAGTAGGTGACACCCCAAGTGATATAGACTGTGATTTCACTGCCATGTAGACAATGTTCACCTGTACAGCACAGTTCTGCTGTATGAGAAACTTACAAGTGCAGTAAATGACTAACCTTATGGAATTATGTATGAGTGAAATGCAAACCAGTAGAAGGTAAACTCTATCAAGTGTAAGGGCCATACTTTGCAACTGTCCAGAATTCTGCAGAAGGTCCAGATATTTCCCTCATGTTTGGATCTGTTCTGCATACATTTGTGTTTTTCTGGCAACTCATTGAGGACTAAAGTTGGAGTCCGTGTCCTTCAGAATATGCTTGTTAATGTAAAATCTGTTATTCTATCAGCTTTCTAAGTTTCTAAGCGCAATATTTAAAATCTGACTCTGAGTTTGGGTTTTTGCCAAGAAGTGCATCTAGGACAGGGTGAAACAGTGTTAGGAGGTGTGGTTGCAGTACTTGTATTCATGTCTGCATTGACATTTCAGAATACTGGTAGGAAAATGAAGTTCTGATACTGCTCAGGCTGTTTAGTACTGAACAGCTTGTTTTAGCACTTTGGACCTTGATATATATATATATATATATATATATATATATATATATATATATATATATATATATATCTAGAGAGAGAGATATGTGTGTGTGTGTGTGTGTGTGTGTGTGTGTGTGTGTGTGTGTGTGTGTGTGTGTGTGTGTGTATGTGTGTGTGTGTGTGTATATTTATCCACATATACATACATCTTGTCAAGTAAGAGTTGAGAGATGCCAAATGGAGGAGCTGCATAGGGTGCTAGGTAAGGCAGCTAGGGCTCTGCC
This sequence comes from Protopterus annectens, assembly GCF_019279795.1. Taxonomy (NCBI): domain Eukaryota; kingdom Metazoa; phylum Chordata; order Ceratodontiformes; family Protopteridae; genus Protopterus; species Protopterus annectens. The sequence goes on from NC_056745.1 coordinate 195,731,790, forward strand.
TTTGCCAGGCCTCAATTATTTTTGGCTTTGTCCAGAATTCCTACACAGGAGGTTGAGAGGTATGTTGAGGGCTGTTTGTTCATGCAGTTATCTGAATATACCTGTACTATTACATTTCTCACAAGCTGGTTATTTGGGGATACTGAGTTGGGTAAAGTGGGGAATGTGTGATACTTGGGTATGTTCTTTCATGATAAGCTGACACAGAAGCAGACTGCCAGCTGCTGTAAAATGTATTTCACATATAGCAAATGCACCCTTTTGTACACAAGTACCAAAATGCATTCCTTTTCAGGTTGCTTGGGGTAGACCTCTATCATCTCCATATTCTATACTTCTGCTTCTCTGTGCTGAAACTGCTGTGCTGAATGTTATTTTGTTGGATATTTACTTGTTACTGATTACTATGTACATAGTTAGCCCTGTACAGCAAAAGGATGGCATATGTGATTAGCACTGGACACCCAACCTCCCACTTCATCAATGTTTCTCATCCCTTGAGGAAATAAATAAAATTTAAGTATCAAATAATTAATTTACTTCCTTATAGCTATCGTGGCCATAGACACTTGTTTTGGCAAGACATACATTCTGGAAAGGAATTAAGTTCAGATGATGCCATTAAGACCCAGAGTAATGATTTTCAAAGAGCTACATATCCTGTTAAATGTGAATGTGCTGTTTTACTGATTAAAACCAGCACTGATTTTTAAAATCAGTGCTTATTTAGAATTGTAATTGACTGCTATAATGTAAATCCAAAGGGAAATCAGTTTGAGTTATGCCTAGACATAAAATTTAATTAAATGGTTAATTTATCAACAACCTCTTACAATTCAATCAGAATAAAAGACAGTATACAGCTATTTAGAAACCTGCAGCAATATGCCTCAGGTTGTTTTAAGATGATTTTATCCCACCCCTTTATTTCAGGCTTCTTTACACTGCATCACATTCATGACTCAATATCCATCCGGAAAGTGCCACTAATGGATATATGTATGTATATGTATATATATATATATATATATATATATATATATATATATATATATATACATATATATATACATAGTTAATCAAAACAAACATATAACCTTTCTCAATATGGATAGCTCAAAAACAAATTCCAAGTAAATGAGGAGAACAAATTTCAAAATTATAGCTTAAGTGTAACAATCATTTCAACATTAGGTATACGAATATCTAAAACAAGGCGAACCATAAATATCACTCCCCAAAATAATCATATTGTTAATCCAAAATGTGTATAACAAATGTATATGTAATTCTTGAGAGAAATCAAAGACAAATCTGCTCTAAAGAAAAAGTTGAGTCATGCTCTCTGGGTAAAAACACTCATTACAGACAACAGCATACTGAAGGAAAGCTCTGTTAAGGAACAGACCACTTACCTCATTTTCAGCCCTTCAAAAACATTTTTTGTCAGAATATGAAGCAAGCAGCTATGATTCAATTATGCAAGATAAAGGAATTGGGATAATCACTGACTACTCTTCAAAAGATGACTTAGAAGGCTCAGATGGAAATGTACAGATTTTTGGTGATCTTTTACTGGAGATGCATGGTTCATAAGGGAAAATCTTTGTTGGATTTCCAGCTCCTAGCCTGCAAGAGGTGACTTGTCTCATGTCAGAGATCCTGATAGCATTAGAGTCACACACCCTTAGTAGCCCATGTGAGTAAACTGTTCTACTATTTAACATCATGCTGAGGTGTACATGCCAGCATTAAACATGCCGAGGTGGTAAGGCGGTAGCATTGTTACCTCACAGCAAGAGGTTCTCCCGTTCGATTCTCAGCTTGGCTTGGGGGTGCCTTCTGTGTGTGGAGTCTGCATGTCCTCCCTGTGGTTGGGTAGCATTCGAAAGACATGCGTGCATAAATGGGCATGCCTTCACTGAAGGTTGGGTGTCGAGCTGGCACCTCGACGTTTCGTAAAAATCTACTGCCAATCATTAGCGGACTGGAGTTCCGCTGTGGCGACCCCTTAATGGGAAAAAGCCGAAAGACAAACAACAATAACATCCTACCACAACAACCTCTTTCCTGTGGCTGGCCACTATCTGACTTTCTACATTATTGTCTATTCCACTGAGCTCTGGTTATGCTTGGAGTACCATAATACAAAGTGGAAGGTGGGTGCTATACATATCTGCACATTTGTTTTGATTATGTGCATTTGGACAGGTGAGTACTATATGTTAGTGCATGCTCATCATAAATGCATGCTTTGGAAAGTTGTGGGTTATGGAACATCCATACCTGCACATTTGATTTGCTGACGTGGACTTGAACAGCTACCTGTTTGCTTTAACATGTCACAGACGGTAGCCTTTGATGTCAGTATATTTGATTTGCTGGCCTAGATATAGATTAATGGGCAATGTATGCCACTGCCCATTTGTCATTCATGAATGGTTTGGTAATGCAGGAAGGGACCTCAATAACTACTTGTCTGATTTGCTTGTCTGGGCTTCGACAGCTGTACCCAGGTATGGTATAGATGTCCATCACATTTTGTCATACATTGGTATGTTCTGTACACTGAGATTATGTTTTGTTTCTTCTTGGCAAACTGCTTGCATGTTAGATACATGGGTGGGTGCATGACTGCCACACTGTGGTCATGCTTGTTGGGCATCTTGATCTGTGATCAACACATATCTTAAACATATGGCATCTTTGCCTCAGATAATTCTCTCTGGTATTCCCTGTTTGTGTTCCTCTCATTGCTACTGTCCCCTTTCTCCTTACTTGTCTCCTGGTAGTAGCCATATACTGTTATCTTACCACTGTACCGTGACCTTCTTCGAACAATGTAGCTTAGTCTTTTAGTTACTGTTTTTGTTCACAGCTTAGATTCACCTTGTAATGCATTTCTATAGGTTGTACATATAGACAGGATGTATACGGTGTGTTGTAATTGCATTAGGCAACTGACTCCTCTTTGTGGTACACTACATGCAGTGGTTTTGCTGCTATGATCCACCTCTCTGTGGTACACCACATACTGTAATTTCACTGCTATGATCCACCTCTTTTTGTGGTACACTACATGCAGTGGTCCCTCTGCTATGATCCACCTCATTTTGTGGTACAATACATGCAGTGTTCTCACTGCTACAATCCACTTCTTTTTATGGTACACTGCATGAAGTGTTTTCATTGCTATGATCCACCTCTCTTTGTGGTACACTACATGCAGCAGTCTCTCTGCTATGATCCACCTCTCTTTGTGGTACACTACATGCAGTGGTCCCTCTGCTATGAGCCAACTCACTTTGTGGTACAATACATGCAGTACTCTCACTGCTACAATCCACTTCTTTTTTTGTGGTACACTGCATGCAGTGTTTTCATTGCTATGACCCACCTCTCTTTGTGGTACACCACATGCAGTGGTTTCACTGCTATGATCCACCTCTCTTTGTGGTACACTACATGCAGTGGTCTCTCTCTGCTGTGATCCACCTCTCTTTGTGGTACACTACATGCAGTGGTCCCTCTGCTATGATCTACCTCACTTTGTGGTACAATACATGCAGTGCTCTCACTGCTACAATCCACCTCTCTTTGTGGTACACTACATGCAGTGGTTTCACTGTTATGATCCACCTCACTTTGTGGTACACTACATGCAGCGGTCTCTCTGCTATGATCCACCTCTCGTTGTGGTACACCACATGCAGTGGATTCACTGCTACAATCCACCTCCCTTTATTCCACTACTTTTGCAATCTGTAGCAGGTATCCACATCAGTTGTGTTTGATGTCAAATTACTACTTAACAAGTTGCTGATCTGTTTCAGTATTTTGAGTTATCACTTCCTAGTTACTGCTCTTGTGACCCTCCACAATGATTCACAGACCTTTTGGAAGCCAGTCCAGGAGAGTATACTGCACAGAATTAAAATAAAGGTTTTAACATGGGAAGAGTTCATTAAATACTGTTAAAGGACAAAAATTCTACAATTGCTTTGAAGAATGAAAATGTTCCTGCGGTGAAGAAGAGAGTTAGGAACACATTTTTACAAAGTGGGAGAGTTCAAAAATGTTGATGGGTATTGCTGAATCTGTTTAGTGAATCCAACATTGACGTAATTGTAACTAAACTGAGCAGAGATGTCATTGCTTAAGTTTATAAATCATGGAAACCCTACAGAGAAACGTGCGAGAAAATCTACTGCAGCATAATGTATGAAATTGAATTGGAAGATCTGGTTTAGTTTTGTCAATGCAGACTATAATATATATATATATATTGTATAAATATCCACACACACACACACACACACACACACACACACATATATGGGTCTACTTTTTCTGTTCAAAATTACATTATTTCAAACAAAAAAAGTGCAGCCCCACTTCAGCGAAAGTGCACTTCAGCAAAAGGGCACTTTCGTGAAAGCCAATTCACCGAAGCACGGTACAGGGGGGATAAAGAAATATATAGTTTCCCCACTGTAGTACAATCTCAGAGTTTGTATATTTAAGTAGTGTGGGTGTAGGGATGCAGCCCCCCACACAGGGGGTGCAGGGGGCCTTTCCCCCCGCAGCAAAACAATGTTTTTTTGTTTGTTTTGTTTTTTTTTTTTTTTTGCCAATTCGGTGAATCCGCTTTCATGAAAGTCAGGTCATACTTTTGTTAGTTGAAATAATGTAACTTCAGCTCATAAAAGTAGACCCATACAGACCCATACTTCCTGCAGCTAGCAGCAAACTCTATAGCTTATCCCATCAGCATTCTCATTAACAGATCAATTAAAGAATCCCTTGTCCCAGACATCTGGAAAAAAGCATTCATTCTCCCCTTACACAAAGGTGGCACCAACACAGACACCACAAGCTTTCGACCCATATCAATTCTCTCATCCCTCTCTAAAATACTGGAAAAAAACATCCATGCCCAACTCCTCAACCACCTGCATGAAAAAAAAATGTTATCACCCACTCAGCATGGTTTCAGACCATGTCACAGCACCACTTCCACCCTCCTATCCTTCCTTGATACAGTTAACCGGGCACGAGATTCTGATAAAATAATTGCTTCACTTTTCCTTGACCTCTCCAAAGCATTTGATACCATTTCCCACACTATCCTACTCTGTTAACTATCCACCCTCCACATTTCTCCCCCTACCCTACAATGGTTCAACAGCTATCTCTCCAAAAGGCAGCAATCCACCAAATAGCAACAGTCTTCCTCTCCCTTCCTCAATACTTCCACAGGGGTACCCCAAAGCTCCATACTTGGTCCTCTCTTATTTAGCATCTTTATTAACAACTTTCACACCACTCTCCCACAATGCTCAGTAATCCAGTATGCTGATGACTCTACAATAATATGCACTGCAAATTCCAGCTCTGAACTCCAGAAAATTACCCAGAATGCCCTCACATCTACTGAATCTTGGATGCTTAACAATCATCTTGCCCTAAATCCAAAAAAAAAAACTAAACTAGTAATTTTTACTCCTAGGTACACCACTCCATTTGATAAAAAACTCTTCACTGTACAAGCCCAAGACAATACCACTATAGAAATTGTCTCACACACTAAATTACTAGGCATTATTATAGATGAAAACATTAACTTTGACCTACACATAAATAATAACATCAAAAAAAACACACCAAAAGCTTGGTATGCTATACAGCCACCAACACATTCTTAGCCTCTCTACTAGACAAACCCTTGCAACTACAT